>NC_071535.1:46270488-46570667 GCF_026979565.1 Vidua chalybeata | reverse complement strand
GAGGAAGGGTCTCGGTCGCGGCCCCGGCCCGGCGCCATGGCGACCACCGTCACCACCCAGCGGGGCCCGGTGAGTGCTTCGGGCGCGGCGCCGCCGCGGGGCCCGCTCAGGGGTATCTCCTGTTACCGCTCGCCGTTCTGGGCGGCCGAGCCCCGGCTTGGAGACCCCGACGGGCCCGCCGGGCCTTTGCCAGCGCCGCTGTAGGAGGGAGGCTCCGTGTCTCTCACCCTGCCCCAGATCCGCCGTGCCGGAGCGGGGAGAGGAAAAGCCCTCTCATGTTCTTCAGGCTGCTGGGATGCGGGGGAGGGAAGTCTGCCTTGTCTCCCGGTTCCCCGCCTGCGAAGAGGCTTTGGGAAAGGGGAGGGGAAAGTCTCCCTCCTTAACTGCACGGAGTCTTTGAGGCGGCTCTCCTGCACGTTCTTTGTCCAAAGGCCTTTTCAAGGAGGGAAATGCTTACACTGAAAGCCTTTCCAAAGAGGGAAATGCTTACACTGAAAGCTAAATGGCTTTCCCTTGGAAGCAGAGCGCAGCTCGCTGTGCTCGCGGCTTGGCGGGGCACGGTCGGGCCGCTATCCCTGGAGCTGCCGCCTGAAAGCTGGAATGGCGCATCCCGTGTAGGATGTAGGCGTGCGTGTTGGACGGGAGCTGAGCCGTCGTAAAACTGATTTACCAGCCTTCTGGGAGGTGGTGCTGACAGTTTATTGGGGATATGTTACTGTCTGGTTTTGCCCAGGGATAATCATACCTCACACCGGGATGTTCTATATATGAGGTGGTACAAAATCAGCTTTCGACAGATGTGCCTGTCCTGTCTGTTCCTCCTGTCTGAAAGGATCTGGTTGTCACTGACAGTATGATATTGCTTATGGTGAAATGAGGGGTTTTAAGCAGTAAATTTACACTGCTGTATTTCATTATGTAGAAACAGCTAATTTAAAAAAAATTATGCAGCCTTGTGGAATGAACAGTGAGGTGAATTACTGCTAATCCTGAAAAACTGCGCTGCTGTCACTTCTCTTGTGACAGTAATATGATATGGTCGTCAGTTTCATTCTTTAGAGTGCCTTATTTGTTTTATTTATCATAACTGCCTAATCTTTCTTGAATGTTGCAAGACATCTTCTAGATGTCTTGTTCTAGAATTTCCTAGGTACTCCTTTATAATCTATTGGCAATCTTTTGTTTCCTAAACTTGACTGAAGCCTGACAAAAGGCACATGATGATTTATTTCATGCAGCTTTGGTTTTTCTGGGCTTCAAGTTTAGTGGGTTTTTTTTAATGTGTTTCTGACATTGTTGTACATGCTTT
The DNA here is from genome assembly GCF_026979565.1 of Vidua chalybeata. Classification (NCBI taxonomy): domain Eukaryota; kingdom Metazoa; phylum Chordata; class Aves; order Passeriformes; family Viduidae; genus Vidua; species Vidua chalybeata. Next base: position 46,569,358 of record NC_071535.1, on the reverse strand, counting down.
TCTTCCTTACCCACTTCAGAGATTTGAATGTTTTCAAATGAATGAATAAATTATGCAATATTAAGCAGTCATTCACAGCTGGGGGTGTTGATATGGTACATTCCAGCCTTTCTTAATTCATTTCAGAGAGGAAAATAAAATTATCCTAGTTTCAGTATGTGCAACTGCATTACAAATGAATAGCCACTAAATGGTGCTAAAGGATTGGGAACCACTTTTTTTCTTTACTGCTGGAGAGAACAGTTCAGTCTTTCTGTTTGAGCAAGCAAGAAAATATTCAAGGTTGTTTCATGTGGGTGAGAAACTAAAGTGGGCTGTTGCCAGTCTTACACTTGCACTTTCTAATTGTGATGCTGCTTACTTGATGTGTAATTAATATTTCTTATTTCTGTTCAGTTTTTCAGATGAAACAGAATTAATCCTGTCTGTTAATTCAAATATACTGCTAGAATATAGATATCTCTGGCCCTTTTCAGGATGTTATGGAATTAGTGTATTTTCACATTTGTAATCTTGTATGAACAAACCAGCTTTTTAAATCTAAACTATAGTTGAATATGAAAGGACTCCTAAGTGATACCTTTTACAAGTGAGATTATTAATAAACAATTTGACCAGGCTTTAGATTAAGACTGAGCCACCAAAATTTTATATTTGTGATTCCTTATCTAGCCAGTCATATCCAAAATTACTCCTAATGGTTATTCTCCATGGTTATCCACCATGCTGGCAAATGCATCAGGTCCCTCCAAATAAGATTAATACCAGCCTGGGACTGCATAGACTTCTGCTTCTAATTTCCCTAATAAACACTATTTTGTTCTAATTTCCCTAATAAACACTATTTTGATGAGTAGTGACTCTGATGAGTTTTTTTCTTGAGACTCTTCAAAACTTTTTACAGGCCCTTGTCAAAAGTCCCTTCCCAACTTTCTTGTAGGCTCCTTAAGGGACTGGAAGGTGCTCTGTGGTCTCCCAGGTGGAGCCTTCACTTCTCCAGGCATAGGTACAGATGTCATATGGACACTCATTCTGTCTTATTTTTAACTCATGCTTGTATACCATAGTTCCTGCCATACTTTGCAGGTATTTTTTTACCCCCTCCTTTTTTCCATGTGAAATCTGCCCCATTTCAGTTTAATGATTTAGATCTCTCTCTTTGTGTTGCATCTCAGAAGACAACCTGGGTCTGTTTTCTCAATGACTTCTTGGCAGACACCAGAAAGCTGCTACAAGGTGCATTCTAACTTTTTTCTATTCCAAACAAATCCTTAGCCTCGCTTCACAAGTGCTCCAGCCCTTTTCATGTGTGTTCTTGGTGGATCTTTGCTGGTCTCCCTGAAGTTTATTGTTTTTCATGTACTGCTGGGCCCCAAATTGTTACAGTGTTTCAGGTGTGGTCCAGCAATTGTTTCCTTTCCTCAGCCCATTGGCTGGGTTCTTGTTGATCCAGTGCTGTTTTCTATTAGGATTCATTGCTGCGAGTGTCCTCTGCTCATCCATGTTTTGCTTGCTCTTCACCTCTGTAGAGGTACAGGCAGTCCTGCCAGTTGTTCTCCACTCTGTACCAGTGCCACAGATTTTTCTGGTCAAAGTACAGGTCTTTGCCCTTGTTGAATTTCATGCAATTCCTGCCAGTGAATTCTTGTCTCTCTAGTTGGTCCTGTCCTCAAGTATAACAGTCATTTGTCCCAAAATTTAGTGTCATCCTCAAAACTGATAAGGATGCCTTTTGTCTTCACCTTTTGTTGCTGAGGAAAAATATTAGATGCATAAGTTAGATTCTGTACAGACCTCTGAACTGCTTCACTTTTAACCAACCTCCAGTGTCATTAACCACTGAACTTCAGCTTCTGAGCTTAATGCTTCAGTCAGCTTTTAATCTATCCAGTAGTCCACCCATTCAGATTGTAATGATCCTGCTTTGATACCTTCTGTGCTTTCCTTAGTCATATATTCTTGTTTTGGAGAAGGCAGATGGCTTATCAACTTTTTATTCTTTTAAAGCCTTGGTAAAGGCTGGCTATTCCTAATCCCTGTTTGGCTTTTTTCCCTTCATGTGTCAAGGAATGTCTTCCAGAAGCACTTGCTCCATTAATTTGTTAGTGACTGAGGTGAAGCTGACCTGTCTGTGGTTCCTCAGGTCATCTTTCTGGCCCTTTGGAATGCTGGATGTGGTATTTGTCTTTCTCCTGAGTTACTCTGAGTTGCATGACCTTTCAAAGATGTTAAAGGGCACCTGTGGACAAATATCAGCTCTTTCAGGACCTCTGGATGCTTCCTATCTCATATAAATTTTTTCTTCAGTGTGTAAAGAATAGAATAATAGTTCAAAACTCTGTCATTCACTTTTTCTTTCTTAAAGATAGTAAAACCATTTAAAGGAGAATTATCAGAAATTTTTGAGTAGTTAGGTGTTTAAAGCTCTTTGATGTTTCAGAGAAGTTTCATGTTAGACTTCCTTGGTAATTGCTAGTGTGGAAACCTTAATTATGGTTCCCTGAGTGTATTGTGTCTGGACAAATGTTTCTGTAACATGGGGCATTTGTGGCTGTGTTTGGCTCTGTGTCCCTTTCCCTTCAGTACTTGCACAATCAGTGAGTTGATAGTTCTGACAACTTACCTCCCATTCCCTTTACCTCCAACCCTTGTTTCTTCTGATCAGGCTTTTACACTGACCCACTTGACAACTCTCTGGCACTATTTCATGTTGCATAAGAAGTAGGAAGGTGAGACTGAGACAGCCCCATTCTCAGTTACGTCAAATAGCTGTAGAATATCACACCATGTTCAGTTTGAAGAAGTTGAGATGCAGTTTTTATACCTGCAGCATTCTACTGTGAAGATTCACAAAACTACCTCTTAGGTGGTTGTAGCAGATGGAAGGGGCAATGTTATTCTATTTCTAGATAATCCATATTTTTGAGATGCAATGCTGTCAGTAAAGTTTATTAGAAAGTGATTATAAGGCAGGCTTATTTTTAACTTGTCTTCTGAGTTGTAGTCCCATCCCTGTCCTGTTGCTAAATGGAATTAATGTTTTGTTCTGCAGCTATTGACAGAACACACTTGAATTTCGCGTTCTTTCTGAAGTGCCATTAGAGGGAAGTGCATTTGCTTCAAAGTGGTTGTGGAGTAGGATCAGTGACACAAACTTGTCATATATGTTTTCCTTGGTTTTAAAATAAAAACTGTGGTTGAATTCTGGTTACATAATTTTGTATTTTTAATTCAGGTTGGGAGGTGGCAGTTATGTGCCTGCTTTTAAATGCTTTGAGGAAGATGTAAATTGAACTGTTTTCTTTACAGATAAAAAGATTGCATGATACTGATTTGTCTCCATCAATATGGAATCAGCTGATAATTAGTGTAAGAACATACTGGGTAATTCCCTGCAGTAAGCATCTCTCTAGATACTTTACAGGCTATATCATCAGGACTTGTGAACCAAGTGTTAGTCAGAATTGAACATAGGAGTGTGTGCATCTCCTTTTCCCCACTCTTCCCTTTTGGAGGGCTTTACCACTCAGATCTTTTGCCAACTTAGTTAACACTAGATGGTTTTAGTTTCTATGTATGTCAGCTCTGCAGTTCTAGGATAAGAGTGTGGCTTTGTGTGAGGTAACTGAATAACCTAGAATCAGCTTAGCTGCTATAAGAAAACTTCGGTCTCCTTCATGGACTTTTTCCCCTTTGTACTTCAGTGCAGAGACCAGTTTGTTTATTTTATTTTGGAACAGATATTGGTTAACTTTTGTAAAATAAAATTTCAAAAGTGAAAGCTATTATTAGACTAAAAGAATTATTAGACTGAAAGCTATTGTTGTGAATTAATTCAGCTTTCCAATATTCAGGTGAAGATGGCATGTGACACCTGCTGTTGCCAGGATCCTGAGGCTCTCAGATAATCATACAAAGTAGTCATACATGTAATTTGGCAAGAGCTGCAATTTCTGTCTCCAAGATGCAATGCTGACATGCAAATACTGTGTAATCTTGAAAAGCTGTGTCCTTAAGGCCTGTTAGCCTCTTAAATTATGTTCTCTAGGCATGCATCTGCCAGATACATGATTGAGTAATCTTGTTTGGGATTGCAACATGAGAAACTGCATTGTCTTTTGTCTTGATGAGGTAGACAGTTCTGTATTAAATATGTCATCCACTCTATTTACTTTATCAACACATTTAAACAGTACACTTCAACCAGATTTTCATCTTCTGTAGATTAACTATATCATGACAGCAGAAATAAATACAGCTTAATTATAAATTTTCTATGACACTTTTTTTCCTTTTAAAATTTTATTATAAATCTTTGTTATTTTAAAATGAAAATCTCTCTATGTGTATTTGAATTGATAATGTTCACTGAGCATTTAAAACCTAGAAACAACCTGAGTTGTTGAATTGACAAGTAATGGGTAGAAACTTTCCCTTTATATTGTAAAGCTAACAGAAAATCAATGGGGAGTGCTGATTAATATTGACTCATGTAACAGAAGTTCCCTACTACTACTTTTTGTCCTGGCTCATTTTCATGATAGATTAGATTTTTAATTCCCACACTGTTGTTTTGAATGTGGTAGAATTTTGTCACCAAGGTTAGTTACGGGCTGGCTGTGTTTAACACTGGAAAAACATTAGGGCATCTTTATTGTGTTGCAGGATTTGGTCCATAGGAAATCCTGTTTTACAGTCTGTCTTGAAGGTGACTGTGGAAGTGACCTTTCAGATGAAAGCACTGTGCTATGTCTTGGAACAGGAACAATTGGACACAACGTGGGTGATGAATAATTGAAAGAACTGGATGCCATCAGATAGCATATATGAATGTGTTGTAAAACTTAGTGTTTCTGACTTTTGTATGGACTACTTTAATGTTTAGTTGCAGAGCAGCTTTGGCTCTCTGTCCTACTTTTTTCAGAGGCTTATGTCGGAAATTATTGTTTCTAAAAAGGAGAACAATTTACATGAGTTGGCAGTTTTGGCATTTAATTAGTTCTTTGTTCATACTGTCAAAACAAGACTAAATTCTCCTTAATTTGTTACACTTTGATTTATCTCTGTCCCATTATAAAAGTTTAAAGTCTTCTTTTTTCCCCTCTCTTTCTTTTTTAAGGTATTTGTTGGTGAGCTTCCTCAAGATTTTCTTCGCATTACGCCAACCCAGCAGCAACAGCAAATCCAGCTGGATGCCCAGGCAGCTCAGCAGCTACAGTATGGAGGAGCAATGGGTACAGTAGGAAGACTCAGTATTACTGTAGTACAGGTAAAAATTATGCCATCTTGATACAATTAAGTAATTTAAATAATTAATGCAATTTTAAAAATTGGTGGACATGAAAAGATTTTGTGTTGGAATTTGAGTTACTAAATTACTTGTAAATGGGTAGTAATTCTTAAAGGTTTTGGAGCTTCATTTTTCTGTACATCAGCATTCTGTCTGGTTTCATGTTTCATTGTTGCCTGGTGCAGCGATTTCCTGTAAACCTTGCTATTATAGAGCGTAAATAAATTAATGAGGTTTTTTTGCAGTGAAAAAATTACTCTGAAAACTTCTGTTCAGAGGCTTCCTGTAGTTCCTGTACTTAATATTGCAAGAATATTAGTAATTTTGAGGATATTGTAGGGAATTGCAGTTCCCTTATGTATTGTTCCACATCCTTCTCCTCATAAGTGTTCTCCAGCCAGTTGGTCCAAAATCTTATTGTCATATATGTTGTTTTTCCTTTGTTGAACTTTGAGATTCCTGTCTGTACACTTCTCTTAGCCTATCAAGGTCCTTCTGAATGACAATACAACAGACAAGAGATACTCTTCTCTATTTGTCTAGGAATTTATGCAGGAATGCTATGGAATCTTGGCTGCATATTGCGACATGTTGAATTCTGTGGACAAGACTTGCCGTGATACAGTTAATCTATAGAAGATGAAAATCTGGTTGAAGTGTACTGTATTTAAATATGTTGATAAAGTATATCAAACAGCATGCCTTAATTCTGTTACTAATAAACTGATGGAAGTTCAGAAAAAGTTTTTGGGGGGGTAACTTGCTGCTTTTTGTTTCTTGATATTTAGGGGTGGTGGTGAGTTTGTCTAAGCACAGCTGATTATCACCTTTTTTTTGATGAAGGTTTGATAAACTGTCTAATCCCACAAATTGAGAATATAGTAGTGCTTAGATTGGATGCCAGCTTTCTTCTTTTATTTTTAAGTTCACATTTACAATAAACAGTTTGAGACCTTTCTCACCAGCTGTAATGTATAAATTGATGAGCCAGCATGTTCCCTGAAGGAGAAAAAGGGCTTTCCAAGCCTGACGTGCAGCCTTTGTGATAAATGTTACACAGTGCACAGCCTCAACTGTTGGGAATTCTGTAAACATCTTGTCGGTGGGAGATGCCCTGGGGCACCATGTTTTGTCACTTGTCTTACTATAAAAAGAACCATGGGCTGCTTAGTATAGGTCAAAGAAAGAGCGCATGCAAAAAGCCCAACTTCTGCTTAAACACAGCTGTGCAGCAGTACTCAGTATTGTGTTCAGGACTGTCAACACTTTGTTTTGTTCTAGTCTTCTGATGTTACAGCAAAACTATGTTGGATCTTTTGTGATTCTATATAGCATCTCTTTTTATAGTGATGTTAAGCCTTAAGTTGTCCACTGAATTAACTACCATTAAATGCACATGCTGAAATGAGTGTATAATCACTTTGAAAAGTATGATCTACTATGACTAGTTTACCTCAGTTGAACTGCTTCTGCAGGTTGTGCTTTTGGATTGTGTGATATTCTTGAAGGTACTGGATTTCTGTAATTCATCCTTTAAAAGAATTTAAGTGAAAGAGGACAGGCTACCTATGACATTACACTTGTGATTGTATATTGGAGATCAGATACCCAGGGAAAAATTTGTTACAATGTCCTTGTAATCATGTATTTTGTGCTTTGGTATGAAGTAATTTATTTTAGCTACAGTGAAGATGTGTATTTTCTACAATAAATAGGCTAAAAAGATGTTCCCTTTTCAAGGTCTCCCAGACACTTAACAGTGTTATTGGTTTATGTTTTAATCTGAATGCTGTTTTTCTTTATTTTTTAACTCTTTTCTCTCTGTCACAAAATTTAATCTAGTCCTTTGTTCAATATTTGGTTCTTACTGTAAACTAATAGTTATTAACTTCTCAAGTTAATGTCAGTACTATACATTTCCTGGGTTTCTTTTCTTTTCAGGCCAAACTGGCAAAGAATTACGGAATGACGCGCATGGATCCGTATTGCCGAATACGGCTGGGATATGCTGTGTATGAAACTCCAACAGCACATAATGGAGCCAAGAACCCTCGCTGGAACAAAGTTATTCAGTGCACTGTTCCCCCGGGTGTGGACTCTTTTTATCTGGAGATATTTGATGAGGTCAGAACTGCTATATAGTTTTTCTACCCCTCCCTATCTCCGGTTTGGACTGAGGTTTGGGTGAAACTTTGCAAAAAAGAAATGAGTTAGCACAGATAGTTCCTTAGCCATGTTCTCTGGGAGATAAAAAAAAAATTCAGAATTCCATAAGCAGCAATTCACAAGTCTTTGTTCTTCCCCAAGAATATCAGAACTGTTACTTTTCTTTGGTAGCTGATAAAGGGGCATTAGCAGGCTTGCCTGCAAAGGAAGAGAAGCAAAAGATGTCTGAGTGCTCTTTAAGCTCCTCTTGCCTATCAAAATGCCCTGCAGCTTTGTGTCCTTCACTGTCCCTATTAAAAATAGCCTGTTGTACAGTGCTGTTTTACTTGAAAATTCTTCGGTGCTATTCTAACCTAGGAAGAGCTTGGAAGCTTTCCCAAGCTTGGAATTCCTGAGAACAAAACTGTCAACTACAGACTGTGTGTAGTCAGTAGGGTTTATTAGGAGAAACTAAGAGGCTGCAGCTAAGGTTAAAGTCATGGTTTGCCTGGTTTTTTGCTGCCTCTCTTACAGTGTGTACTAAAGCATGACAGTGCAGCAGCTGTGTGGTTGTTACACAAGCAAGGCTTTTGGATGCTGCTTTGAGGGCTTAGCTGATTGGTTCAAGTGTCTGTTTCTTTGCTGCAACAGATCAGTACTTCTATCTGCTGGAGTTCACAGGCTGTGATAGTAAACAGAAGAGGTTTATGTTCATGTAATGGCCTCTGATGTGATGTCATGAGATTCACACAGGCTATGATGATATTAGGATGCTGTATTTCTAGAGTGTTCTCTTCAGGTTTTCAGTTTCTTGCTATTAAATATCTGCAATCAATCTAGAATCCCACTTAAAGTGTCCTTCACCGTTGTTGGGAAGGAGATGGCCAAAATATTGACAATTCAGTAGTTTCAAAGGGAATAAAATTAACGAAGTTAATAGCATAAAACTGAAGTGTTAGTCAAGGATAATTTTAAGTTTGGGGCTTCTTTCAGGACAATTAATTTGGTAATATTTTTCAAATTATATTTCAGAGAGCCTTTTCAATGGATGATCGCATTGCTTGGACACACATTACAATTCCTGAGTCTCTGAAACAAGGAAATGTGGAGGATGAATGGTATAGCTTGAGTGGAAGGCAAGGTGATGACAAGGAAGGAATGATTAATCTGGTTATGTCATACACGGTAAGCTGTGTTTGGGGTGGGAAGGGAGAGAAGCTTCTTAAGTAGTGGGAGGGAGATATTTTAGACTGAAGTAGATCTGTTGTGCCATACTGGGTTTTGTGTGTGTTGGCATTTAAAATAATTATACCTGACTCTGGGAATAGCAGTCAAAAATATTCGTAAAGACAATAAATACTTTGTGGTGAGGTGACAAATGGGTATCTTGTTTTGCAATTACCAAAATTCAATTTATTCCTGTTGTTGAGGTGTACACTGAGAGCAGGTAGCTGGGTGTGCAGGTACACTGAGAGCAGGTAGCTGGGTGTGCAGCTGCAGTGAGAGCTGCAGGTTGTGCCCTGGCTGGGGGACATGGTGGGAGCCCCAGGAAAGGGACCATGACCTGGTGCTGACCCTTTGCACCGCAAAGGGCACAGGGCCCTGTGGCACGGGCCAGGGGGCTGGACGCTGGGACACAGCAGGAGCTGGTGAGTCAGCAGTAAGACCCCAGACTGTCTGGGTGCACAGACTGTGAGGGTGTAAAACCCAGGGATTCCTTTGTTGGGGGTCCCTCCCTGAAGGCACCAGCTGGAGCTGTTTCTGTGTTTCTGCACCATGATTAAATTATTTTAAGAATCCAGATGTCTGAGACACTGTGGTGGGAAACCCAAGGCTGAGCTGGTGAGGAAACCCTGTCTGACTGTGAGTGTGGGGTGTGCAGGGAGCCAAGAGGGACATCCATGGGGTCACTGGAGCCACCCACTGCAAAGGGACCTTGGTCTCAGCAGTTACAGACTGGAGTGGGTGCCAGAGTGGCTCCTGGATATTCAGACAGGAAAGTTTCCTTAGCACTGTGCTACTATACATATAAAAAAGAAATCCTCAGCTAAATGGTCCACTGTCATTTCTAAATTAATAATAATAATTTTTTTAAAACTTTGTGGAATCTAACAATAATTTTCCCCCCTAAATCTTTAAAAATTCATGTCAGTTTTAAAGCAGAATAATGGAAACTCTTCTCTGTCTTAGGTGTTTCTTGAGTAGTTCGAATGCTTCTTGAGATTACATTGTTTCTCACTTCTTTCTTGTTCATTTGGTGCTACTGGTCATGAACTGCAGACCTACACTGATTTATTTAGTAGATGTTCTTATCTGTCACCTTTGTTTCAAGTACCTGTTGGATAACATGTAGCATGTGCAGCCCTGAATGCTTCCTACTGCACTTGTATGTCATCAGAAGTTCCAAGCTGCTGTTCATTGCACAGCTGGGAACAGATATTACCTGTTGTTTGAAATTCACATTATGCCCCAGATCTGAACAGTTGTTTCATTACCCCAGGGAGAAGAGAATTTATAATTAACCTTGAAAACTGTCTCCCTGTGAATGTATTGTTCATAATCAGTATTTTCAAGGATCAAACTGAACTGAAATACGACTGAAGTTATTATAGTAGTAAAAGGGAATGGAGTTAATTTGATATTTTGTTTAAAGCACAGTTTTACTTCAAAAATAATTGATTTAAACTAAAATTTGCTTCAAGGAGCAGTGTACTGCTTTTAAATATAAAAAATAAGAATAAAAATGAGATTTTGTCTAATATTTAATTTGTGATGAATATGTTGTATATTCATTTCACAAGACTAAGGCATGAAAGCTGATTAAACCTGTATTTTAGAATAATGCATTTTGATAACAACATTTCATCACTCTTGCAAAAGGCGAGTTTGACATGTGTGTTTATTGATTCTCAGGCAAATTAATTGCCATTTGAAAGATGGTCGTTCAGTTAGTTTGCCAGAGATTTGCTTAATATAGATTAGCACTCAGCATAGTCATATTGTACTGTTGAACATGGATTTGCAATGTTTGTTTGCAAACACTTTTAGTTGCTGGCATTTTTTGGCTATTTCCTGAGTTGTTCTAATCTGTGCTTTTCTGTCAAGTCTCTGCCAGCTGCCATGATGATGCAGCCCCAGCCAGTGGTCCTGATGCCCACTGTATATCAGCAAGGAGTTGGATATGTGCCTATAGCAGGTATGTTTTCTGTACTTGAAGACTATGAACCTTCCAGATGGAGGGTGTTGCAGAAATAAATACCAGATTACTCCTGTTTTTTTCAGAATGTAATGGAAGCTATAAAATATTTTTCCTTAACCACTTTTCCCATTATATATTTTTATGAGAAGAGGGAACAAATTAAATACAGGTCTGCCTTCAGTTTTGTACCCTGTTTAATAGAGCTGCATGAGTTTGATTAAATGGATTAAAATGTCTATCAAGTTGTGAAGGCTTCACTTTTTGAGTATTTATTTTATACTTCGATCAGGTCTCTGAATAGCTGTCTAGTAGGCTGCACTTGTGCTTACTTAAGTGGTGGCAAGCACGTGTGAAGCTGCTTACACTTGAGAAAGTGCTTCAAATGAATTGTGCTGTCGGAGCCGCAGCTTTAGTAGTCCACTATGGGATTAATTTTTCTATGGTCTTTGAAGATGCTTTGTTGGAAGGGAACTCACTACATGGCATGTGAAGTATTCACAACTCAGTGAATGAAAAATGTTAGGGACCTTTGAGATAGCTCATTTTGATGTATTTACATAACTGCAGCAGGTATTGTCAGTGCTTTTGGTTGATTCAAAGAGAGTTTTGGATTTGTAGAAAAAGATGTGTTAACTTATGTTTTGTAATTTTTCTGTCAAAGATGAAAAGTTTAAAGAATGTAAATAAGTTTGAATTTGTCCTACTTAGGGACAAGTTGAATTGACAAGCTGATCAGTTGAGTTTGTGTTCACTTACGGCTCTTAAAATCCTCAGTTTATTCTATGTCTGTCTATTCAGTAATATATGTACTTTTCAGGGAAAGTAAGAGATAAATTCACATATTTTTAACTTATGATAGTGTCTCTGGGACATAATTAAAGTGCTAAGGGATGACACAACAGATACATACATTTCATTTTTCTTCTGTAAGACTAGGAGATGATTGAATTTAAAATGACTAGGAGATGATTGAATTTAAAATTCCATTCACTGTAAAAACAAACCTCATCAATAGAAGACTGTATATGCAAATTAGGAATCATACTTCCTGTTTCATTTTTAGAGTTAAGTTAGAGCTAAATATGAAAAAGTTGGGCTGCATGCTTTATTCCCTGATGAAAACATGCAGTTTGCTTCATTTTAGGTGTTTTTTATCTCTGTAGTTTAATTGTCAGATTTTAAGTCTTGCCAGTGAAGTGCTTTGAACTGGAGTGTACGTTCCAAAACGTGATTCTGTTGTGGTAAACCAGACCTTCTGTAGTGAACTTCAAACACAGTCATCTTGTTTAGAGTTAAAAGATCTGCTAGAAAGTGATAACAAATTTCTTGAATAGATCAAAATGAGAATATTCATATTACAGAATTTCCATGCCAGAGTATAAAAAGAAGACATGAAGCAGAGACTAGTTTCCTGTATAATTGAAATTAGACATAGAACTTAGAGACAAAACTTACAGAATACATTCAAACTTGCTCTTTAAGTACTGGATGTTCAAATCATGATATTCTGTAAATTATTTATCTTGACAATATTTTCTATTTGGACAAGTGAAGAAATAGCTAATAATTTGCAAGTGATAGTAATGTCTTGCATTTTAGCAGCTAAGAATTTGGGGTCTATATGGTGGAGCATTGCCCTTCTACCAAGATCCAGCATGTTTGTTTTAATTGCTGCTGTAATACTATTCTGTGTTCAAAATTTTTCCTGCATCTGTGACCTGTATTTTTAAAGTATTGCAAAGTTCCACCTCTGGATTTGAACTGTTCTTTTGTTCTGGGAAAGCTTGAGTGTAGTTCCTTGACTTCATAAATGCCATACTTTTTACAAGCCACCTCTGACCTACATGTGGTATTTTTTACTCTCTTTAAATATTACTGTGCTTTGTGTTTGCTGTTCTAGAATTTCTGTGGACACCATCAAAATTTCCCAAAGCACTGTGAGTTCTAAAGCCATGACTTACTCACTAATCAATGATCCACTCATAATAATTAGATGGATGTTTAGGTTTGTAGTTGGAAAGTGACTTGGCTGCAGAATACTTTTGCTGTTTCATACATTTAATGGCTTAATAAAAGTAATTTCAGATTATAAAAGGAAACAATAGTGCATCTAAGAAGACATCTTGGAGTTTTTTTTTAAATACTTTCTGTATATTAAACTAGATGCTCCTTCTGAATTCTGTAAACTCTTTCAGGAAGGTGCATGCAAGATGCTGGCCTTCCTTGCACATTTGAACTGTTTGTGTCTTCTGGGCCCACTGTGATTGCACATTTCCATTGTAACACTGTACAGTGTTTGCTCTCTTCCTTTTGAGACTGCTTCAGGAAGGGTGATGGACATCAGTATGCTCCTGCTTTGCATATTTTTAGTCCAGGTTTTTTACCTGTGCAGCTAAATTAATGGAGTCAGTAAACAAGTTCTGCTTTTCCTTCTGAGGAGTGGAAGAGCATCATTGAATAGTTTATCATATTTGAAATGAAGGGGATTCTACTGTAGAATCAAAGCCTTATCTATGATGGAAATGGAGTGAGTGGAATAAAATGCTTATCCAGACAGTTTTAACAGTTACTTGTTAACTGTCTAAAATAACTGTGCTTTAAAGAGAGATGGTTAAGTCAAATTTAGGTGTGTCACAAAGGCCAAGCTGTTTTTCTGTAACAGAAAACTTCTGTTCAAAACTAACTTTCTAATTAACTAGCCTTCTAATTAATGCTGAAGCAGCTGATTACCCTCACACTGTCATATAAGCTGAGGTAAACAGTAGAAACAAGCAGGTAATCACTGTGGTAAGCAGATGCTTATTTCATCACATTTGGTGGTAGATGGAGCTGTGTTAAGAACAGAAGTGGCCATAGTATATTCTTGCACCATGGTAATTAATTGCAAAATTTTTGAAATTTAAAACTACTGACAACAGCAGTAGTGTTGCTTAGAAGCTATAGCTGCCATAGGTGATGTATCTATGGATTGGGTATGCAAAAATTTGAACTTGTGAACCCTGTTGTTGTTAGAGAAGTTGAGTTTATCTACCACCTCTTCCCGTTTCTTTTTCTAAAGATTACTTAATTTAAGCTGTAGATTATTTTGATATACTGGTGCTTGCAGTGTCTTCTTGTAGTGAAGAGTACCAGAGACAGTGAGCTAAAAAACATTAGTTCAATGAGCAAGCTGTATTTCTTATAAGCTAAATATTCATGGGATAAATAGGAAACTTGCTTTTACTTATTTTATAAACCCCCATGTTAAAAATATGTTAAAAACCTGTGTGTTTCTGGGTCCTGTCAGAGTCTAGAATCTCACTTTTCATGAGGCAAAGTTGTGTGTGTATGCACATGGTTCCTTTAGGTGTCCTTAGGGAGAATCATGGGTTAGCTTGTGATGTTACTGGTATTTGCTCAGAGAACCATGGATGTATGTTGTCCTTTGTGGTCTGTAAATATAATCCTTGCTGCAAAGACCTGGTGGCTTACTTATTTTGGTAGCATTTCCCCTGATTGTTACTTCTGCTTAAACAACACATTTTGGAAACTTGTTCAGGATGCTGAAGCAACTTAGTTGAGCAACTGAATCCTAGCAGCATTTAATTTTGTAGTGTTAGGTAGTTTAGGTTTTACCCAGCTGCCTCATTTTATCCAACTTTCACCTTTGGAAGGTAAATAATTAATATCCTTTTAAAAATAGATTAATATTTCTTTCCCATGTCTTATTCCTTTCCCCTTGTCCCTTCATTTTCACCTGTCTTTAGGGTTTGAGTACTTTGCTCTGGGTAAGTTTCCAAGCTCTTTTCTCACTCCCATCCTCATTGACTCAAGAGTCTTTGCATGAACTCAACTAAACAGCTTTATTTGTTACAGCAGACTGTATAACAAGGTATTGCCACTTGATTGTCACAGTAGAACAATTTAATGCCTCTTCTGCAAATTTTTAAAGCCTCTCCAACCTGTTGGAAAGTCTTTAAAGGCATTTGTTCAGCTTTGAGCTAAAATGGTTAAACTGATTGCTAATGACAATGTTGATGGATATAAAGTGATGTTAGGATATTCTTCTGAAGCTGTTGTATGTCAGTGAGCTACACTAGGTGATAGTATTGGTTTTCTAGAAGAGAAGCAATTCTTGCAGTTGTTTGGCTACTGCAACATTATTGGAGAAGCCGGTAATGTCATGACTTCTGGTAAACTTGAATGCAAAAAACTGAGTTTTGCAATGACACTGAGAAGACAACCTGCTAATTGCTTTAGTGTTAATTTCCCTGATTAATCTTCAAATAAGCTTTTTTTTAAAAAGTGACACTTTTTTCATCAGTGCATATTATTAATGCACTTCTGTTTTAAATCCATGCCAATTAAAGTACCTGACTAGAACTCTAAAGTTAAATCATGTTACAGGAAATCAATTTTCCATCATTCTAGACTTCTTTGACAATTTTGATTTTGAACTATGCAAAGTTGCTATCTTTGATAAAAGCATTGGTCTTCAATCAAATACATTCAGAATCATTTCTTGATGCCCTGAATTTCAGAAAGATGCTGTCGATAAAACTGTTGTGGTTGTCACAACATATTTGGTTTATTCAGAGTAGTTGAATTTTAGCATTTTTCTGTTGTTTCATACACTTAATTTTTCTAGTAGTTTGCAAAGAAGTGACATTTTAAAAAATGAGATGGTATGCATATTTTAGTAGTGAGATTTTTCCTGGAGCAAATATCATTAAGACCTATTTTGTTTTTTAGAAAAGAGTTAACCAATTTCTTGATTTAAATGAAAGAATTCATGCTGAGAAGGTTCCTGAGTTTGCTCTGAAGGAATCTATGGATGGGACAGAATGATAATGAGTTAAGAAATTAAACATAGGGCACTTGACTGAGAAAGAAAATAAAATTACATGTGAGTAATGCCTTGTATGCAGTTGGAAAAAGTTTACCCTGTTAATTCTGCTTTGATGCTTTCATTGCTGCTTGTAGCAACTGACTTGCTATTGTTTCATTTATTGGAATGTCACTGCTTATGCCAGCATGTTTGCCATTGCCATTTCACTGAATTGGAAAACAATGTTCCATTATTCTAACATGTACCGAATATCTGAGAGTAATGCAGGAGTTCACAATTCCACTGGTAATGGATTCTTACATTGTTTAGTTCCAGTTTTCACCTGTCAGTGATATGAGTTTTTTTTAACTTAAACCAGCTTTTACTGAACATTGATAATTTGGAAGCTTATTATAACTTTCTCTAATGACTGCATGTATGTGTCTATTTGCTAAATTTCAGTGCATAGTTCTTTAAGTTTATGCTTAAGTTTTACTTTCTATTTTGTAAATCAGAAATTATAGATGCTTTTAGCCTGAGTGCAGAAAAACCCAAAGTACTCTTAAATTCGTATTTGTATAGCTTGAATGTTGAGTTTTGTGAAAAGTAAGCATTTATTGTGGAGGTATTTATTAAAAATCTGTGATATTAACTCCATTTCTGTGCAGTCTAGTTGTAGACAGCATAAGCTAAAGTTAAAAGAGCTAAGAAAATGGGTTTTGAAAATCCTTGGTGAGAAACAACATGGACAAGACATTTCTTGTGTCTTAAATAGATTATTTATATTGGAAATGCTTTTTGAGTTCTGACTGTCCAGATGTCTGGCTTCATTATTACCTATTTTTGATGAAAGCAGTAAGGAAAACTCTGTTCTAGTCTTGATTTTGTTTTGGCACTGATAAGACATTGAAACAGTATTGGTAAGCTGTAGGATGCTGTGGTACTTGAGAAAAGAGCCTCATGTTTAATTTGGATTAATACTTTAAACTGACCTCCTGTATGGATAGTTCATACACTGTTTAGGCTGATTGTTGGATAATCTTAGGATGTTGATGACTTAGTAAAAAATCTTGGAAAGTTTGTTAGAAGTAAAACATAACTTCTGTTGCTTGATTCTTTCAGGTGCTTTGCAACTTCATTTTTTTGAGGTCACACATCTTCTTATGCCTATTTTAAATGCCTCCATTGTTTGTAGGCAGTGTGAGGAATGAGTTGAGATTTGTTGAAGCTCTAGAAGAGGCAGTGCAAAATGCTGCTGGGTAATTGGGTGAAGTGTATTTGCAGTGTTGGTGAGCACAGTGGTTTGCCTCCAGGATGTCTGATGGGCTGTGTGTTCAAACACATAGTGCCAGACAGAATTCCAGGGACCATGGTCCAAAGGCCATAAAAAGCTGTAGAACCAGGGTTTAGGGTGGTGCAGAAAAGGTGACAGATACCTGTGGTAGAGGTGTGATGCAGATGGCTGGGCAGAAATATGGTTCCAGTGTGCAGGTAACAAATTTATGAGATTATGACTCAGTACAAATCTTTTTGAATAGATGCAGCCTGTGTATTAGACTTAAAGCTTCTAGGTTCCTTTTTTTTTTTTTTCCTTCTAATAAAACTTAAGATTATTAAAAGGAGAATTTTAAAATCAAAATTGGAGAACATAGATAAATAGGGAGGTGTTTACAAATCAGTAATAGATCCCTTCAGATAGGACAGGAATCCAAGTTGAGGAGAAAAATAGAAAAGAGTACATCGGGTGAAATCCTGGGTGCAGTGCTCGCAGTAAGACTATATTCATTTAGAGTACCTGGTCAGCCAGAGTTGATGTTTAGCTCATCCAACCTTGAATGTGAATTATAATATAGCATTTTTATGCTGACAGAAGAAACAAGTCACTGGGATGCTAAAACATTTTTACATGTTAAAGTGAGTATAGATATTTCTGACTAAATAGTTAGAGGGAAAAAAAAATTGAAGAGACAAGGTAAGTATTGAAACTGCTCTTTGCTCTATTTTTTAGATGTTAGGTCTGAGTAGAAGTAGTATAATATAATTGCAGTATTTTCAATCACCTAGGTACTTCAGTCGTTTTGTTAAGAGGGATGAGGCTGCAAAGAGGCATTCTGGAAAATTATCTTGGCTATACGTATGCTTTGTTGTTACAATTTTTGAGCAGTTAGTCAGAATTCAGTAGAAGAGAAGCAGCTTCTCATCTACTCCTGGGCAATATATGACAGCTGGTTCTCAAAAAGAGATCTTATTTTGAAGATGTATAATGGTGATGATGCAAATAGTTCATCCTTTGTTTAACTTACAGAGAAATAATTAAGGTAATATATAGAAAGTGAACAGGCAAACGAAAAACTGTGTAAAAGAAGTGAGTTGTTCAAAGAAAATGTGTGCCAAATTAAAAAAAATCCAAAACCAACACTCAGAGAATCTTAAGAAGTGTGAAGTAAAGCAGTAAAGTATGTTTCTGACAAAAATTGGTAGATCTCCCATATATGGGGATGTGAAAGTGTTAAATTATATGTTAAATATAAACTGGTTATTAGGTTGTGTAACAAGGCTTTTGAAGATCAAATGCATGAAAGAAGCAGAAATTATTTATTTTAAAGAAGCAGAAAACCTAGAATCATGTATGTAATTAAATAATAATAAAGATATAAGTATGTAAAGTAGTTCAGGAAAACCTAGTTGGAATGTGAGACCATAACAGGTGAAGGAAGTTTTGCTTTCCAAGGACTGAAGGATAGCAAAGTGAAGTTTCGATTAAAAACATTTTTGAAGTAGCCATTTTCTCTATTGTATAGAATGATTAAAACCCAGGAAGACTGGAATGAACTGCTTTAAAGCAAATATGTAACTAGGTAAACTTTAGGAGGAAGTGACATGGTTGAGTAGGAAAAGCCTGTATGTTAAAATTCATAGGCATTGGAGTACATCAGAAAGTATGGTGTTGTCTGTGTATATCACCTTCTCAGCTGCATTTGTAAAATGCTATTTCCTAAGCATTCTTCCTATCAGATGATATTCTGATACAATAAAGGTAATCTTGTGGTTTAATATCTATTTTTTAAAAGCTGATGAACAAATAAAAATGGGTGATTATGCATCTAATTAAAGGAGTTGAATCGAATGCACCTCCTTTGGTGAGGTGCATCAGATTTCTTAAAGTGAGTCCCAAGACAATTTGTCAAAACAAGAACCGTTAGCAGTTTTCTAAGCCTCTCTGACTGCCACAGGTTGCAGAAGGATCTCATTGTAATAAAAGGGAAATAAAATTATTTATTAAATCTGGTGTAAAGGATCATTTTAATTAATCTTAATACGTATTTGGTGACAATTTCTCAATTTGGTCATTACTGTACAGGAAGGTCTTTGAATTATTGTGGACTTCTTTATAAAAATATCAGGTGAATAGTCTTTGAAACAGTGCATAAAATGCTTGAAAGCAAATAGAGAGCCGATACTGGAACTTGGTTCTGTCTAGCTACAGGTACTTCTTGCCCTACCTTAGAAATTCTACAGGAGAACTGCAGAAGCTAACACATTAAGGAGTGGTACTAAGATAATCAAAGATCTGAAACTTCATAGAGAAGAAATGAAATATACAATTTTCAGAAGTGACAACAAAAAAATGTAGATATGTACTATTATCTGTTTTCAGTTTTATACTAAACAAAATGTAGTGTTTTCAGCAATGGTTCTGTGCTTAGTGATAGAAGGTCTAATGTGATGAAAAAGGGATTTTGTCTAGTAATTATTTTTAACAGGAATAGGAATACTCATTTTATTAAACTCTGTAAACTGACAGTGCTTTATTTTACATGGATGTACAAGAAGTTAACAAAAAATGACAGGTCAGATGAATTTTGTCCTTTGGAAGAGAGATGAACAAAGCAGTATGTGCCTCTAGAGGTGTTGCTCTTTTACCATGTAGTGACTTTGAATGCTGGATGGAACTTTAGCCAGGAAAAACATCTGCTAAAAATTGCTTATTTGTGTGGTCCAGTCTCCTAGTGGACCAAAGTACTTTGCTTTCCTTTGAGTACACTGGAGATTGCGTTCATTGTCTTTCTAAATATCAGCTGTGTATATTGCTGATGTAAAACGATTTTTTCATCACAACATAAATACAGTGGGAACTGAAATATGAGGTGGAGAAAACCAACCACACATTTCTGTGATGAGCTTAGTGTTTGGTTAGTGAATTGTGTGGACCTGTTTAACGCAAGTTGTACCTAACTTTGAACACTACCTGTTGTTGCCATACTGTAATTTATAACTTCTGAAATATAACCTTGGGGTGAGAACCTGTTCCAGAAAAATATTTTCCAGTTGCAACAGTGTAGGTATAATCTCTGCAATCTTCTTCCTTCTCTGGAGTGCATGTCAAAATAAATAAATGCTAAAGTTGTTGGGTTGGGACAAGTCATGAGCTGCTTTTGTCTTCAAAATCACTGGGTTTTTTTGTTGTGAGTTTGTTTTTTTTTTTTTTTTTCCTTTTCCCCCCTACTCATGTATGTTTTGTGGCTTTCTTTCTTCTGTTTTTAACCTGTAGGGATGCCTGCAGTCTGTAATCCAGGCATGGTCCCAGTGGCAATACCACCACCTGCGGTCAACCCTCAGCACCTGTGTAATGAAGAGGACCTGAAATCTATCCAGGACATGTTTCCCAACATGGACAGGGAAGTAATCCGCTCAGTGCTAGAAGCTCAGAGGGGGAACAAGGATGCAGCTATCAACTCCTTACTTCAGATGGCTGAAGAATCATAGATGACCACTTCCTGTATAGTCCCTGTCCTCGATGCCACTTACTTTTACTTGCCAAGCCAGGGATTTAGCTAGAGGAAGAATTTCCCAGCAGCTTTCTGTTCGTGCATCATGTGTGACAGATTGTACCCCTTTTCTCCTTGGACAGTTGGATCTTCTTCTCTTTCTTTCTCAGTCTGTACATACTTAGTTTAGCTTATCTCCTACAATAGAGCAGTGAAGCATATTTACTATCAGCTGTGCCCTGTGCGGCTATATTCTGATGGGATTGGGAATAATGCTGCTTTGTTTTTTTCTCTCCCCCTTTTCATAAACCTGCTCTTACAAAGTAACTCTATGCAGTACAAGATTTACTAGTGTTTGTTAGATTGGGGGGAAAAAAACTTTCCATGGAAGGTTTGCTGTTTAAATACAACTGATTTGTTAAAAGTATTTAGGTTTCAGCAAACAGCCTATTTTTGCCAGAAATTAAAGGAGAGACCCTTTCTTATCCTGTGTTGTTTAGTTATTACTGTGATATATTCACAACTTTTAGATGGAAGATTTTTAATTTAATAAGCTAAATTTCTTAGGTTATACTGTTGATACTTGTAATGGGCATCTTCTATTCAATCTAGTCATTGGGCACCAAAGTAATATATTATCTGGTGTGCATTTGGGGCTTTGTTCTCCCACACAGTGTTGTTATGTGTCTGTAAAATCTTAGGAGGTAACTTTTAACTCATACAGTATGTAATGCTGTAGCAGAGAACAGGACTAAGTCCTAATGTACTCCTACAGTTAATTGCACTCTAACTATTACTTCTGCATTCCCATGGTTATTTCAAAGATGAAGTGCAGAAGTAGAGATACTTATACCTGGAAAAATATTGAAGCCGTAAAGATTTATTTAAGATGTAGTCTTACATTAAAAAAGCAGATATCTATGATCTGGTTATAAAGCTTCTTTCTATATACCTATGTTTCAGCAAAGTTATTGCTTTACATTAGTGGGAAAATGATTGTATTTTTCCTGTTATAAGATATAAACATGAAAACTAACTTCAGGGTCTTAGAATGGCATTATGAATTGCTGAGTGACATGTTAGACTGCAGCTGCTGTAGTCTGTTTATTATTATTTGATGCAGATGGAAATAAAATTCTATGTGAGAGACAATTTAACATATCTGAATTACAGTCTGATCCTCTGAGAAGGTGTTTGTATTTATTATTAGTGTAATATTTTCAAGATTTGATTTTGGAGCTGCAGAATCATACAGTTATGCACCAGTTACACCTGTCGGATGAATTTCTGTGGTGTCTGTTTTTGTAAAGTAATGCACTTTAAAAAGTCTGCGCCAATTTATTTTTCCAGTGATGTGCAATGTTGCTGTTTTGTCTCTTTAATGTTTTCATTTAATTTTGTTTAATAATTTTCATTTAATAATGTTTCAATTTAATGATTTCAAATACTTTCTACGATAGCCATAGACCTTTATATTTTCAAGAGTTGAAATGAATGTATGCTTGAAATCTAGGCTCTTGAGTGATTCATGAGAACATTAAAGCCAAGTTTGGAATAGAGAATGACAACCCATATTCTCTTCTTTCCCATACTTTATTTTATGTCCTGTGCTTAAAATATTTTCTTTATTATCTGATGGAAAGCTGATTTTATCCCCCCCAACCTACATTCAACTAGCCTTTAGGGAGCACTGGCAGTAGAGCATGAATATTTATTTTTTAATCATTGAAAGTAATACTGAAACTTTTAAAATACAGCACCAAAAATTATCCCAGTTTCTGACCATTTAAAGCTGTCTTTTCATAATGTACAGTTTTAAGTTTTGTTATGAATCCCTTAACATCTTAAATTTCTCATTGAAAGCATAAGTGTGTTTGAACATCCTCCAATTGGATCTTGAATAATGAAATTCAAGGCTATAGTTCTTGTGCTGTAGGTGAAGAATTGCCACACTTTTGTTTTCTAAAGTTAAATGGGTATTCTTCAAGAAACTAGTCTTGCCTCTTCCTTACAATCATGGTAAATTTTGTGATTGAGTAGGTGTAGAGGCATTTCGTCTGTATAAAAGCAGAGTGTTCTGTCACATCATGACCCCAAAGGATGAATGTTGGTAAGGATTTAATGCTATGATACCTCCAGGATGAGTCCTGTGCTCAAACTTTTACATAAATAGCATTAATTGCTAGGGATGGATTAATTCAGGGAAAATGTACATATTTAAATTTTTATATTAAAATGATGGGATTCATAAACACAGCTTTTCATAAAAGCAAGTGGTCATGGTTCAACTTAATGGCTGGTAAATTGTACTGCATCCTATTACAGCTCCATTTCAGGCACAGAACAAAACCACCTTTCAGTCCTAACTGCCAGGAGGGGTAAGTGCAAAAGTTAAGCTAGCCAGGTTTATTCATAAACTTACTCTGGCCCTTTGAGGGAGACTCCTGTTCTTAGATATATTTTTAGTGTGTATTTTTTTTCCTACGCAAATGTTATGCAAAACAGGGTACAAATACGAGTTGATAATAGGATATGTAGGAGCAGTATGGCCAGTAGATCCATTTCATTATCTTACACTATACTTAAATATTGTTCTGTGGATTTTTTGTCTTTATTTAATTAAGCATTAGAGGCTAAACTCTTACATCAATATGTGCTTTCTCTTGTTAAAAAGAGCAAAGTGATCAGCCTACTCAGCTTTTCAGCATACATATCCTTCCAGTTAAGCTGTTTGTGTTAGGTTTGAGTTGGAGAGAGATGAAAAAAGGAAGAAAGTGTTTACTTATTTTAGGGTCTGTGAAATTAAGGTATTGGAACTGAAAGTCTGGTTTTCTATTTAAAACAAACAGATCATCAGTCATGATTGTAGCTTGTGAGAAAATGCTAATGTGTTTGATGCTGCTCCTCTGCTCAACAGCTTCCAGCAGCTTGGAGCCAAAGCCATCTGTGTAAGACAGGCATCTGCTAAAAGTTAGTGCTCTCAGTAAGTTTGAGTCCTGCCAAGAGCCTCAACTTGCTAAAGGTAGGAACATCTTTTGTCTAGCTAGATCCTTGCAACTTCTCCACTGCTCTTTGCATCTGCTGATGGTACTGAATGGGTTTATTCCCCCCTTATAAACATTATTGCCTGTTTGGTTGATATGTAATACCCTACAGAGGATGTTGTGTTGCTGTAATTATTCTGAAGACATTGTTTCTCTGTATTGAGGTCCAGTGTCCAAATATGTTTCTTGCACTCTAAAGTACATTAAATTTTTCATTCTAATTTAATAAATGTACCATCTGAATGAAAGTGTATCATGTCTCTGTTGGAGAGCACCCCAGTGTGAGTCTTTGACTGATCTAAAATTCAGGTATTGGTTACTGTCTTCTGTTCAGTGTTGAACATTGGTTGGCAAATTACACTGCTTCTTAATGTGACCATCTGGTGGGAACAGTAACAGCAAATGCTCAAAAGTACTTTGAGAATTCCTCTACAGGTAGGTGCCTCTTTCTGAGTCTTCTAGGGGCTGCTTTCTCAAGGAAATATGCTAATGTTGCAGGTCTGGAGGACAGAAGAAGGCAGTAGTGAGGCTGCTTGAGGCTGTTTGAAGGACAGCATTGGAGAGCGAGGGAGGAGGGGAAGAGTGGCACGTGGTTATGGAGGGAATGCTGCAGTGTGAAGAACGGAGGACTCTGGATGGGAGTGGTGTCGAAGTGAAATGGACCATGTGTGCTATTCCAGCTACAAAAAGAGATGGCTTTATCTGCTAATATATGGTAAATGAGTTTGTAAGATTTGGTTTGCATAGCATCTCTTTCTAGTACTGTGATGGGCAAAGGTATCTGGGGCCCTCTCTCACTTAACAGCATCACCATGCACAATTATAATTGGGATTATTAACCAACTGCTAGTCTGAAGTATTACTGTGGTATCAAGCTAACATTTTGGGATTTACTGTCCATTCATAGTGTGCTTTTTCTCCTAATCAAGAGTTGGTTCTTTTTTTAAACAAATGGTAGTTGAGAGGAATCTTTCACAGCTGATTTTCTTTGATTTATTTCCTTAAAGTATTGAGTACCTACTGTGAAATAAAACTATGTTAAAATTGTGCTTTTTTTCTAGCCCTTGAGTATCAGTTTCTATCCCAATTTATCTTCAAAGGTTACAGTTTGCTTTCATATTTCTCCATTTTGCTGTGAGAGATAGGAAGAGTGAAAATTAGTTTACTTTAAACAAATGTTGGTGTACTTGTGGCTGCTGAAGCATCTATTTAGCATTTTGTATTTTTATTAGCTTTCATTTCAGTGTTAATCAGAGGTGATGTGTGGGGGTATAAAGAGAAATCAGTATATTTTGAATTATTAAAACATTACAGAACATCAGTGTGAACAAGGCCTCTAGGAGAAATGCAAACATGTATTTTCTTAGAATAAGAAGGAAAAATGAAAACCCATATTAGCAATCTTCTCTGCAGTTTTGAGTTGTAGCCTATTGAAGACTTGAGCTTTCTCTTCTAGATCCTCAGGAAGCTTAGTCAGAAACCAAAGGTAATCTATTTTCATGCAGCAGTATATTTTAGAAGTATTTTCTTTACTATCTTGCCAAAAAACATAATTTATTTTGTAAGATATACTTGGGTTATACTATAACTTTTGAAGGAAAATTTGCATATAGACAGGAAAAGAGAATTTATGAAAAGCAAGCAGATTGAAAATTATCTGAGCTACATATGTGTTTCCATGGATGAGAGAATTATAAAATACTACTGTTTGAAGTATTCAAAGAGTTCACTTAGAACATGTTTTTAAAACATTTCAGTGTATGAAGAATTGACAATTTTTATAAGTTTAATGTGTTTACCATTGAAAGAGAATAAAGGATGATTCAGTTTGTTTTAAAATTTTCTCCAGTTATAAAATAACCAGAGTGAATGAAAAAGTACACTTGCCATGTCTCTGCAGTCCTTGTTTCTTTATGGATTATCAGGAACTTAACACTCACAGGGCAATGTCTGCTTTAAATTTGTTACCTCTGTAATAGTCATCAGTTTAATGTGGAGTATTAAGTTGATCTAAAATGCTTAAAGCTATTTTTAAAATTATTCTTTAAGTAGTTATAGAAGAGTATATAGTGGGGATAATGGTTACAAATTCCTGCCTGATACAGCCAGGACACTCCTCTGTGACTACCCTACCTTCCCAGGTGCCCTTGTTTAATAGGTACAAGGCTCTGCAAGTGGAAACTAGATGATGAGGACAATGGTTCATCTCTGTAGGAAGACTCGCTAAGGTGAAGTTCTCCTATGCACTGTGTTGAAACTGCTTCCAGAAAGAAAGATAGATGAGGCGTTGGCATAGGAGGCCCTCCAGTGAGGGGAACAGAAGGTCCAATTTCCTGGCAAGCCCCACTTCATAGGGAAGTCATCTGCTTCCCTGGGGGCTGGGTTAGACGTGATGAGAAAACTTTCAGCTCTGGTACAGCCCTTGTATTATTACCCATTATTGCTCTCTCCTGTAGGCAATTACAAAGTTTGCAATATGAAGGCCAAGGATGATCAGAAGGGGTTTTGGGGCGTTTGGACACCTGGTTACTATGGGATCAGGAGCATGAGTAGTGTTCTCCTTTATCCTTCTAGTTGCAGGGAATGGTGAGGGAAGAAACAAGAACCAGCAGATCGATACTTGGAGACAACAGCTGGGGTACTCCTGTCTCAGAGAGAAGGATCTTTCCACGAGAGTGCAGTGCTCACTGAAAGAGCATTAAACTGGACTGAAGGGGAAAAGGGCTAAACCTAGGCTTGCTGGACATAAGCCTGGTGGCCACACACCAGTGTTGGACCAATGGAGTGTTAGCAAGATCCTTCACATTGCTCCATGATTTGTGAGTATGGCTGGAACACATTTGAAATACATACAGTACATGCAGCATGAGGAACAAAGTAAAGGAGGTCAAAGTGAGCAAATAAGAGGAGTTTTTTCATCTTTGTACCTTTTATGCCAGTGGGAAGAGCTATTTGGACATAGATGAGGGAATTTTACCTAGTCCCGGAAGAGGGCTGTATTCCCAAAGACTGCTGGAGAGCATACCCCTCTGAGTCAGAAAACTTCCTGATGCCATTCAATGGAGTCTGTCATTTAGGTAATGAAGATGGGTATTTAACAGTCACCATAACTGAAAAGTACTGAAAATTTTACTGATCAAATAAAACAGCTTTGTTCCTGTTTTTGAGATGTGTTAGGACTATTATGTCTGTAAAAAAGATATGTGATAATGCTGTCACTAGGATCAAGAAATGCAATGTAACTGCAATGTTTTCTTGATTTCGTTTTTGGAGACTCCTTAATTCTTCTTTTACCTCAAACATGGGTTTTGTGATAAAGCATGTGTTTGCATATTTCTGTAAGTTACATGAGGGATTTTGCAGTCACCTGTTTTTACTCTTCAATACCATAACATTTGAAAAAAAACCCAAACACTGCAATTTAATCGACCTTTTTTTTAAATTATTTTTACAAGTAAGACATGAAAAAAGAATGTTAAAGAAGGAGCACAAGTTATTGAGGGAGTTATATGGGGAAGACACAATTCCAGCTTCCCTAGGGTCTCCACTTTCTTCTTCCTGTGATCATATCCTCAGCTGAGTTGCCATTGGGAACCAAGTGATACAGCCTGTTGCAATTGGGAGCCATATTTTCTAGATTGTTGGAATTGGGAGTCAGGTGCTGCAGTGGTTTCTGAAGAGCAAGCATTCACACACTGACAATTTTCCACGTAGACATAGGTATAATTTATGCTGGTTCCATTTTGGCAAGTCAGGGTCATCTCTCTTGTTTGGGTCCTGAGTTCCTGGCAGCAACCACATTCGTGTTCCATCTGGTTTGCTTCAAGAGAGTACCTGTGTTCCACCGGGGGAAAAAAATGCATCTTGTTAAAAACTCACAGAAAACCCCCTCAGTGATTTTTGTTTTGTGAGTGTTTGGTTTGGTTTTGTGGTTTTTTTTAATGTCCTCTTTTCCTCCTTGTCATGCACACTTATGAATGTGATTTTCATTGTCTTCAATAGTGAAACTGTTCATGCTTCCATTGAATCCAGTTCACTTTAGTGCATTCATATAAACACACTAACTTTGTTGCTGTTCTGCAGTCATAGAATCGCGTAGATTGGAACAGACCTTTCAGATCATCAAGTCTAAGCATTAACCCAGCACTACCCAGTCCACCACTCAACTGTGTCTCTTAAGTGCCACACCTGCATGTCTTTTAAATACTTGAAGGGATGGTGACTGAACTGCTTCCCTGGGCAACCTGTTCCAGTGCTTGACAACCATTTCAGTGAAGAAGTATTTCCTAATATCCAATCTAAACCCTTCCTGGTGCAACTTGAAGCCATTTCCTCACATTCTTTTCACTTGTTACCTGGGAGAAGAGATCAACCCCCACCTCACTACACCCTCCTTTCAGGCAATTGAGAGGGTGTGAACAATTCCTCTGAGCCTCCTTTTCTCCAGGTTAAACACCTCCAACTCCATCAGCTGCTCTTCAAGACTTGTGCTCCAGACCCTTCCCCAGCTCTGTTGCCCTTCTCTGGACATGCTCCAGCACCTCCATGTCTTTCAGTGAGAGGCCCAGAACTGGACACAGGATTCGAGGTGTGGCCTCAGTATGGCCGAGTACATTGTCCTGGTCCTGCTGGCCACACTATTGCTGATCCAGGCCAGGGTGTTCTTGGTCATCTTGGCCACCTGGGCACACACTGGCTCATGTCCAGCTGCTGTCACCAACATCCCCAAGTCCTTTTCCACTGGGCAGCTTCCCAGCCCCTCTGTCCCAGCCTGTAGCACTGTCCGAGGCTGTTGTGACCCAAGGGCAGGACACAGCACTAAGCCTTATTGAACATCACACAATTATTGATAAAGACATAAAACAGGACTGGCTGCAATACTGAGCCCCAGGAAACACCACTGGTGACTGTCCCCCAGCTGGAGGGAACTCCACTCAACACTGGCCATCCAGCCAGTTTTTTATGCAGTGAACAGTTCACCTGTCCAAGCTATGAGCTCCCAGCTTCTCCAGGAGAATGCTGTGGGAAATGCTGTCAAAAGCTTTACAAAAGTCTGGGTAAACAATATCCACAGCCTTTTCCTCATCCTATAAGTGGGTCACCCTGTCCTAGAAGGAGATCAGGTTTGTCAAGCAGCAGCTGCCTTTCCCAAACCCATCCTGGCTGGGCCTGATCCCCTTTTTACCCGGTATGTACTCCATGATCACACTCAAGACAATCTGCTCCATGTGTTTCCCTGACACCAAGGTCAGGCTGACAGGCCTGTACTTCCCTGAATCCTCTCTCCAAACTTTATTGTAGATGAGCATCTCATTTGCTGACCTGCAGTCATCTGGGACCTCCATGGTTAACCAGACTGCTGACAAATGATTGGAAGTGGCTTTGTGAGCACTTTCTCCAGCTCCCTCAGTGCCCTTGGGTGACAAATTAATTTGACATATCAGATAAAGAAAGCCATAGAGATGCTAAATGAATTTTTAGAACTTACATTGAGGAGCCAGGACAAGTTCCTTCACAATATGACAGCTCAACAGGTTCAGAAGACTCACAGTCCGCATGGCGGATCACAGTTTCCTTGGTGTAAGGCTTGCAGTTTTTAGCTTCATAAAAAAAGGGGAGAAGAGAAAATATACTTCAGTTCTCTAGTTCTGAACTAAAGGAATTGTAAACCAGTTTCAAAGTGCTTGATGTCTGATTACTGAGAATCTGCAGTATGTGATGGGATGGGTACTGTGTAACATATATGGAGTTGTCAGATTACTCTTTGATTTTGGCTGTAAAGTGCATTTGGAATATAATGCAGAGGCTTGAGTATTGCTGGTTTGATTTGTGGTATTCAGTATCAGGAAAAAAAAATTGCATTTTTCTTCTGAATAAACAGTGAAACACAGGGTCGTCTTAAATAGAATGTGTGAAAACAGGGGGAGTGAAGAATCCTTCCATCCACTCAGATAGTTGAATAGAGTGCTCTTCAGGCAGAACACATAAACACAACATTACTTACGTTTACATATTTTGCAGCAGCCATCAGATGTAATCTCTGCTTCGTCCTTTGTAAAAGTAAAGACGGAGGATTTATATTAGTGCACAGATGACAATCATGAGTAAGAATATGAGTTAGCACTACTGATACTGGGCAGAAGGCTTCTCCATGATGAACCCTGAATGAAACAATACTTGACTTACTGTCCTCACCATAGGAGTCTTGAATACTTGTAGCCTCATAAGAAAATACTATGCTTTTCTTATTATTAATCATAGAGCAAGAGTAGTTTCATTCTTAAGACATTCCTGCAACTTCAGTAGAAGTGATTTGTTGAATTCTTCCTTGTCCCTCCTTGTTCATTTAAACTGAATTCAGTCAATGAAAAATTGATAAAAACTTACAGGATCGCACTCTTCGGGGTCATAGTCAGGGCATACTTTTTTAGTTTGGACTGCAACAAACTGATCTTCAATTTTTTCACATTTGTAGTGACTGCACTGATCGAGTGGCAGGATCTCATTAACCTAAGATTTTATAGGAAAAGCAGAAGTTGGATTTTTTCATTGTGATCAAGTGTGTCTGAATTAATTAAGTTCTCAATCCTCAAAGATTCTCAGATGAACTTCTTTCAAGTGGCAAAAATAAAATTCTACAAACTGTAGCTAGCTTGAAAGTTTAAATACTGGTTCTGAACACTTAGACCATAAATTAGAAACCGTTGCTCCATTAGCAACAAGAATCAAGAATTTAATTCCAAATAATCTTCAACTCAGAGAACTGATACATTGTTTTTCAGAGAATTTCAGTATTTATTTTTTACTAGTAAGGGACATAAGTTGACTCTTAGCTGTTCTAACTTGCATGGGCTAACAGATCTGAAAATGAAAGGAATACTTACATTGAGCACATGAACAGTGCTGTTACGGAGTTTGACTTTGCAAGCTACTTCAATACACTTCCCGCAGCACTCTCCTTCCTCAGTCATGTATTGGTAACCCTACTCAGAAAGAGATGAAGGAGAAAGTATGTTGAATTGGTGATGGAGAATTCTAGTCTTGCTTTAGCTGACTGGGCAGCCTAGAAAACCTGAACT
Organism: Vidua chalybeata; assembly: GCF_026979565.1. NCBI lineage: Eukaryota > Metazoa > Chordata > Aves > Passeriformes > Viduidae > Vidua > Vidua chalybeata. The sequence goes on along the minus strand of NC_071535.1, from coordinate 46,539,025 downwards.
CACCAGTGGACAAGACGTCTCACACTGAACTGTTTCACAATGCATGATGTTTGCATTAGTCTCTGGATCCTTCTCAGAACTGCAGGTACACTTCTTACATGAATTGATTACTACTGACTTTCCAACCTGCAAGACAGAAAAAAAAAACCCCCAAAAACATTCCAATGCCATCAGTTTTTATATAATATAAAGGCAGAGTTGAAAGCATTGCTGAGAACCATTAAGGTTGCTGAAACACAAATACGACAGTTCTCAAATTCTCTTTGAATGTAGTCTTTTGGCTTCATGCCTTGCAGGAAAGCTCATATTAAGAGGAAACTAAATGAAACAATGTAAAAGGGAGCAGTAAATAAATTAAGATTGGTTTGTACTGTCTAACTATCTTACCAGCTTTTCAATGCTCCATTTAAGAATATTTTTCTTCTGTAAGTTGTTCAGTGGTTGTAAATCAATTATAATTTAAAAGCCAGGATTAAAATATGCAGATATGTAAGCAGAGATCTAAATTTACATATGGATTTTAGTCTTTCTGAAATGTATCCCCAAAGACTCCAAGTGCTAATATTTAAATTACGAGTTAATGGCCTAAGTACCAATTTTAGCAAAAGGGTATAGGTATCAATTAAATAAAAAATGTTAGCTTTGTTTTTTTAAGGTTCTCTGAGCTTATTTCAAAGAGCAATTGAGTTTGGGCTATTCATCAGATTGTCTGGCAAAGTCATTAATTACAAAAGTGAGAAGAAGCTTAAAAAGAAAGTACGTCACTAAAAATGGTACACTCTTCTTTTATACTACTCAATGAGGAAGACTTCTGTGACAAATTTGATTTTGACTTTAAAATACCCAAACAACTTCCAGTTAAGGGCTAGAGAGAAAAACCCCCAGTAACATGTACTGGGAAAAGAACTTTTTGTCTCAAAGACTTGTTTTGGTAGAAAGGATGTACTTTTCACTTCCAGGAATATGCTGCTATATCATTCTTACCGTGTACAATGTTCCATTAATCACACAGACATCAGGTATTGGTTCTGAAAAACAAAACAAGAAATGAATTCCAGAATAACTCAAATTGTGAGACTTCCTGAGAAGTCAAGATGTTATCAGGTTTTATTAGTAACACAGAGAGTATGGAAAACTTGAATTCAATCCCCTGTGTGCTTAGACTTCATATGTAGAGTAGCTGAATGTTTAAGTAAAGTTTCATCATTAAAATCAGCTGGAGGAGGTGGAGAGGAATGGCTTCAAAGCCAAGCTATGACTGAAAAATCCCTTTTTTGCCCTTTCAATATCTGGTTCAATTCAAATTAAATTAGTTGTTTCCTCTGGGAACCCTCAGCTTCCAGTGATAAACAAAGATGCTTCAGTTATTGATTCTTCATGACCTTTCAGAACATGGCTTGTACAGAAGATTGACCCTGTGGAAAAAGGTATTCCTGCAAAGGTATTCCTACTAAAGGTATTCCTACCTAATATAAATCTGACAACATGGCAGAACCCATCTATGTCTTTCACAGAACTGCTTTAAACTTGCCTGTTCCTTTGTTTTGATTTTCCTTTTTCAGGCTTAATTTGTGGGTGCTTTTTTCTTTTTGGTCTTTTGCACAAGTATACGTACATAAAATATATGTACATAAAAGTGTATGTTTATAAATAAACTAACTGTAGGATTTTTTTATTTTCATGAGCATCTGGCAAGAGTGTAAGTATGATTATTACTTTTCATACACTGTCAATTCAGTTACTGATTACAATTCACTTTGTACTATTGCTTCCTGTTACTTGGTCTTGTAGTTAACTGTTAAGCTTTTTAGTGGCTTATTCTTATGTTTCTGCATCTTAGCTTAGTTGCATTTAGGCTAATGTTAATGTGCTCGAATATTCCATTAATAACATGAAAAAGATGCATTGATAACATTTATCAATGTATAACAGGTACAAAGATAGTTGAGCTACATAGACCAGCGAATGTTCAAAATATTATTCTGCTCTCCCACACATTCTGTCATCAAAGTTAAATGAAAATAACATTATTGTTTTAAACAAAGCTTTAATGCATATTTAGCTAAAAATATTTTTGTGTTCACGGAGACAGAAAAATTTAAGAAATATTTTGCTGTTATTGTGATACATTAAGAACTTCCTTAGATATTAACAGAAGTGCAAATGTAATTTACTGGAGTGGTATTTATACATGAATTTTTAATACTTACGGCATTCAAATTCAGGACAACATGGGTCTTTTTGTGGTAGTACAGCCATGGAAACAAATCCTAGGTCACAAATTGTTTGCTGAGCTGTTTGGCATGGGAGCGGCTGGCATTGCACAGTAGCAGTGAGGAAGTCACAGACACACTTCTGGCATTCATTTATCCACTCCTCTCCAGGCTGAAAATATGTAAATTATTTACTCTTAAATGCTCCTTCATCCTAGTTGTTCAATTTTAACTTAAGATACACTCTTAAAATTAGTAGGAAATTCAGATTGGAGTTGTTTTAGCACATCATTTAAGAACAGGTATGCTTAGAATAACCACAGAATTTTCTTCTGCATAAAAATATTTTACATTTCAGAGCTAGTCTACTTATCTCTATGAAATTTAAATGACTTTTATTAAAACCAAAAGTCTCTGCCATGGTCTTAGTGAACTTTTCCACCAAGAGATTACTTAAAAGTCTGGTAATGCCAGGTTAAATAACTGTGTGCTATCAGGTAATTTGTTATATGACCAACTTCGTTACTGAGATACATAGAGGTTGATTTGAATTGGCTGTTAAAGGACAGAAATTGGTCTGGTTTTGCAACAGTGGTGAATTAGAAAGTAGGGAGGGGAGCCACCTTTCGTGCAGGAATTACATCAGTGCAGTTTCTTTCTACTGAAGTTGCGGTGGTTGTTGCTGTGGTTGGTGAGGCAGCTTGTGATGTACTTGAGGAGGCAACTGAAGGAACAGGAGTTGTCAGAGGACATGGCCCGTAGAAGGGCTCAATCTCACATTCCTTACTGCAAAGTGCATAAAAATTACAGCCAGCTCTATCTGTTCTGTTGTATACCACTTCCCCTGTAGATGAAAATTGGAGGAGAAATTACAAGAATGGAAATACATAGGGAGAAAAAAACAAGAAAATATTGTGACAATATTAAGTGTATTCATGTATAAAGCGTTCTACGTTTAGATGATTTTGAGTGGTTATCTTTAATTGAATAGAGTCTTAAGGGTTTATATTGCTTATGATTTTTTTTATAATCATAGAATAAGATACTTACCAGGAGAAAATAAAGTTTCAAACACATGACAAAAGCATGGAGGTATTTTGCTGGATGTAACGGATGTGCTGGTGGAAGAACTGAAGGTTGCAGGAGTGCTTGTTATAACATGATTTGATTGCGATGTACCAGCTGAAGCTACTGTTGAACATAAGTAATAATTTAGTTTACATGTACAGGATTTTGATCTAATAATTTTAACCTATTCAAGAGGTATATTCAACATTCTGGCAAACCAAGTGAACATGTTTCTTGCATTCAAATATTTGACGTATTCATAAGTGGAGATTGTGGAAATTTTTCCATTATACATTGAATAACATCTGGCCTTTGGCAAATCTGATGAGATTTACCTCTAAAGTTTTGAAAAGTTTCAACTTTCTACATTTAAGCAAGAATTAATACTAGGAAGTTAACCAAGCTGACAAACATAAATACTAGCAAAAAAGGGGCAGATTAATTAAAAATTGGTTTAGATGTGCTAAGGAATATAAATGGTCATAGAGTCATATAATCAAAGACTGGTTTAGGGAAAGAAGACACAGAATACAAAGATAGGAATGTTGTTTCTAAAGAAAAAGATGGTTGTAAAATTTTAAGAAGTAGACAATGGCATACCTGGGCTGCCAGTGGTGCTGAAGAAAACTGTTATAGCAGTATATTCTACAGTAGGAGAAAGGAATGTTATAAGAATTTACCTGTGGTACTTCCAGACTGAGGAAGAGTGGTAGTGAGCACAGCTGAGGGGCCAGAAGTGGTTATTAATCTTATTTCAGGTGAAGTGGAGGAAGTGCTAGTGGTGGTAGCAATGGGAGTTGTACCCTCTCTGGTTGAGGCTGTGGTGCTGGGACTGGCCGTGGTGCCTATGGTGGTTCTTATTTTAACTTCAGAGGGAGCTGTGGGAGATGTTGGAGCCTTGGTTGCCACAGTGGAGATTTCTCCTGGAGCAGAGGAGGCAGAGGTTCTTGTGGTGCCTCCTGCAGTTGTCCTGGAGGTGCTGGCAATGCTGGTGGCAGGAGTGGGCACTGTTGTTGTGGGTGGGGTGATGGTGGTAGTGCCTTCAGTCTGAGGAGGAGAGGTGGTGATGGTGGTAGTGATGGGGGTTGTGCCCTCTCTGGCTGAGGCCGTGGTACTGGGGACAGCTGTAGTGTCAATGGTGGTTTTTATTTTTATAGTCTCTGTGTATCCTGGGGTGACAATGGTCGTTCCTTGTGTTGAGAGGGTACTTGTTGTTCCTACGGTGGTTGTTATTTCTTGCTGTGGAAGTGTGGGGACAGCAGGTGTTGCTGCAGGTTGTGTTGCTGTTGTGGTTGTTTCTGCTGGGAAGTATGTTGTGGAGGTTCTTACAGTGGTTCCTGGTAGTGGTACTGTTGTCTGGCAGTGTTTTTGGGCACAGCACAGCACTGAGACCTCATAGTCAAAGCATGTGGGGTACTTGAGAGTCTGATCCTTATTTCGGCACACAAGCCCCCTGTCAAGACTACAGTCAAATATCTGTCCCATTATTTTCACAATTCGGTCAGGGTAGTCTTTAGCTCGGCACTTGATGTCTTGTGGCTTGTCACACAACTCATGCCCAGCAGCTCGGATGTTTTCAAATGTCTCTAAATCTCCATTTTCGCTGCCTGGAGTAGGGGAGTCCACATTAAACCACTGTGTCCAGGCACAGTGCTCCACCACACAGTTGTCTGTGGTATTGAAGATGCGTATAGTGGTGGTGGCTGGCGTGGGCACTGTTGATGTGGGTGGGGTGATGGTGGTAGTGCCTTCAGTCTGAGGAGGAGAGGTGCTGGTGGTGGTAGCGTTGGGGGTTGTGTGCACTCTGGCTGAGATGGTGGTACTGGGGCTGGCCGTGATGCCTGCGGTGGTTCTTAATTTTACTTCAGGGGAAGATGCAGTAATAGTTGAAGTTGTCTGAATAGCAACAGTGGATAATGCAGTTGGGAGAGTTTTTTCTGTAGATATTTTGCTGCTTTCACTGGTGGTTGTGTAGGTGCTTGCGGTACTGATGGCTTGGCTGGACGCTGTTCTTGTGGGTGGGGTGATGGTGGTAGTGCCTTCAGTCTGAGAGGGAGAGGTGCTGGTGGTGGTAGTGATGATGGTTGTGCGCTCTCTGGCTGAGGCCGTGGTACTGGGGCTGGCCGTGGTGCCTGTGGTGGTTCTTATTTTAACTTCAGAGGGAGCTGTGGGAGATGTTGAAGCCTGGGTTGCCACTGTGGATTTTTCTCCTGGAGCAATGGTGGCTGAATCTCTTGTGGTACTTCCTTCAGTTGTCCTGGAGGTGTTGGCAGTGTTGGTGGCAGGAGTGGGCACTGTTGTTATGGGTGGGGTGATGGTGGTAGTGCCTTCAGTCTGAGGGGAAGAGGTGCTGATGGTGGTAGCGTTGGGGGTTGTGCCCTCTCTGGCTGAGGCTGTGGTGCTGGGGGCAGCTGTGGTGCCTGCGGTGGTTCTTAATTTTACTTCCAGGGTGGGGGCTGTAATAGTTGAAGTTGTCTGAATAGCCACAGTGGATAATACAGTTTGGAGAGTTTTTTCTGTAGATATTGTGGCGCGTTCGCTGATGGTTGTGGAGGTGCTTGCAGTGCTTGTGGCTGTCGTGGGCACTCCTGTTTTTGGGATGATGATGGTTGTGCTTTCAGTCTGAGGTGGAGAAGTGCTGATGGTGGTAGCGTTGGGGGTTGTGCCCTCTCTGGCTGAGGCCGTGGTACTGGGGCCGGCTGTGGTGGTTCTTATTTTAACTTCAGAGGGAGCTGTGGGAGATGTTGAAGCCTGGGTTGCCACCATGGATGTTTCTCCTGGAGCTGAGGTGGCTGAAGTTCTTGTGGTGCCTCCTGCAGTTGTCCTGGAGGTGCTGGCGGTGCTGGTGGCAGGAGTGGGCACTGTTGTTGTGGGTGGGGTGATGGTGGTAGTGCCTTCAGTCTGAGGAGGAGAGGTGGTGATGGTGGTAGTGATGGGGGTTGTGCCCTCTCTGGCTGAGGCCGTGGTACTGGGGACAGCTGTAGTGTCAATGGTGGTTTTTATTTTTATAGTCTCTGTGTATCCTGGGGTGACAATGGTCGTTCCTTGTGTTGAGAGGGTACTTGTTGTTCCTACGGTGGTTGTTATTTCTTGCTGTGGAAGTGTGGGGACAGCAGGTGTTGCTGCAGGTTGTGTTGCTGTTGTGGTTGTTTCTGCTGGGAAGTATGTTGTGGAGGTTCTTACAGTGGTTCCTGGTAGTGGTACTGTTGTCTGGCAGTGTTTTTGGGCACAGCACAGCACTGAGACCTCATAGTCAAAGCATGTGGGGTACTTGAGAGTCTGATCCTTATTTCGGCACACAAGCCCCCTGTCAAGACTACAGTCAAATATCTGTCCCATTATTTTCACAATTCGGTCAGGGTAGTCTTTAGCTCGGCACTTGATGTCTTGTGGCTTGTCACACAACTCATGCCCAGCAGCTCGGATGTTTTCAAATGTCTCTAAATCTCCATTTTCGCTGCCTGGAGTAGGGGAGTCCACATTAAACCACTGTGTCCAGGCACAGTGCTCCACCACACAGTTGTCTGTGGTATTGAAGATGCGTATAGTGGTGGTGGCTGGCGTGGGCACTGTTGATGTGGGTGGGGTGATGGTGGTAGTGCCTTCAGTCTGAGGAGGAGAGGTGCTGGTGGTGGTAGCGTTGGGGGTTGTGTGCACTCTGGCTGAGATGGTGGTACTGGGGCTGGCCGTGATGCCTGCGGTGGTTCTTAATTTTACTTCAGGGGAAGATGCAGTAATAGTTGAAGTTGTCTGAATAGCAACAGTGGATAATGCAGTTGGGAGAGTTTTTTCTGTAGATATTTTGCTGCTTTCACTGGTGGTTGTGTAGGTGCTTGCGGTACTGATGGCTTGGCTGGACGCTGTTCTTGTGGGTGGGGTGATGGTGGTAGTGCCTTCAGTCTGAGAGGGAGAGGTGCTGGTGGTGGTAGTGATGATGGTTGTGCGCTCTCTGGCTGAGGCCGTGGTACTGGGGCTGGCCGTGGTGCCTGTGGTGGTTCTTATTTTAACTTCAGAGGGAGCTGTGGGAGATGTTGAAGCCTGGGTTGCCACTGTGGATTTTTCTCTTGGAGCAATGGTGGCTGAATCTCTTGTGGTACTTCCTTCAGTTGTCCTGGAGGTGTTGGCAGTGCTGGTGGCAGGAGTGGGCACTGTTGTTATGGGTGGGGTGATGGTGGTAGTGCCTTCAGTCTGAGGGGAAGAGGTGCTGATGGTGGTAGCGTTGGGGGTTGTGCCCTCTCTGGCTGAGGCTGTGGTGCTGGGGGCAGCTGTGGTGCCTGCGGTGGTTCTTAATTTTACTTCCAGGGTGGGGGCTGTAATAGTTGATGTTGTTTGAATAGCAACAGTTGATAATACAGTTGGAAGAGTTTCTTCTGTAGATGTAATGGTGCTTTCCCTGGTGGTTGTGGAGGTGCTGGCACTGGTGGTAGCTTGGGTAGGCACTCTTGGTCTCGGTGTAGTGACAGTCATGCCTTGCGTTGGCAGGGCAGTAGTACTGGAGATTATCGTTGTGCCCAGTGTTGTTCCTAGTGTTGATTCTGGGAGAGTGGAGATGGTATTGGGTGATGATGGAGCTTGGGTTACTGCAGTGGAGGTTTCTGCTATACTTGTTGTGATTTGGTAACCTTTTGTTGAGACTTGTGATGTTGTTGCTGTTACTGGTGTTTCAGTCAGAGTTGTTGTTCTTTCTTGGTCTCTCAGTGGTGTTGTAGTTACTTCACTTTCTTGGTTTTGTGTTGTTGGTATTATTGTTGTCTGTACTATAAATGGTGTTGATTCTACAGCAATGGTTGTGAATTCTCTTGTGGTTGTTGGTGTTGTAGTTTGTGTTTCTGAACATGGTATGTATCTGCAGCATGATATTCTGATTTCATAATTATAGCACTGCTTAAATTCTTGGTCCTGGTTATTGCATATTAATCCTCTGCTTTGACTACACTCTATTGTTTGGTTAAGGTTGGTAATTTCACTATCTGGGTATTCTTTGGCTCTGCATTGAACATTGCTTGGGTTTGTACACACACTATATCCTTTATCCTTGAGATTTTGATATGTTTCATAATCTCCACTGTCCTCTTTGTTTTCAGGCTGAGTGGAATCATACCATTCTGACCACACACAGACATTTTTCACACATACAGTTGTCACTGGTGTTGCAATTGTCATTTCTGTAATTTAAAGAAGGAAACATAAGTCTTGTCTGTTCTTATTAAAGAGAGTTCCAGGAAGAAATTATTCATCTTCCGTACCGTTTTCTTTTTTTTGTTGTAAATAATATTTTAATATTATATAGTATTTTAATTTTAATGAATTTGATTTGGAAGTCTCAAATTTAATTTCTAAAGTAGATTTTGACTTTTTGCCTTTCTTATTATTCTAGAGGTAATTTCTTCGACATCTATTAAAGATTTGTAGCTAAATATAGGTAATCTGATGTCCTTTGCACAGTATGTCACTGCTTAAATAACAGATACCACAACTGCTATGGTAAAAGTAGAGGAGGTTTTATTCTCCTTGGTATTATCTCTGTATTTATTTACACTTAACTGCATAACCACACAGATTTTAAAATATTTTGACCAGTTAATGACTGTTCTTCTTAGTTCAGTATTACCACATGTAACATATTTATACATATAAAATATATATTTAACATATATGTATTTTATATGTAGTACATTATAATAGAGAATACACATATACTATATATGAAATATATAATCTAATAGGTATTTTCTATGTATTTTAAGATTTCATATTCCTGGCATTATGAAGATAACCATGTGGAATAGATATTACTTTCTCAATATGAATGTTACTTAATAGAAGACTTAAATTTGAATATTTAGTTCTTGCTGTAGTATAATTTTGTGGATATGCTTCTCACAATTACTCAGAACTTGGTTATTGTAATTAATTAACTACACAAAAAATATAGCAGTGTACTCCAGGGTAGAAGGAAACTATTGATTTGTGTATTAAACACAATTAGGAAAGGTTCCAAAGAATGGTTATAAATAGTTTAAACACTCCCTCAAACTAAATTTCTTATGTGCTCACTAATTTAAGAAATGGCAGCAACTGTCTTTCATGTTTTCAGAAGCTGGTCTAGAACTGCTGGGTTTTTTTGCAAGGAAATGAGAAGATTCTCCAGGATGCAGTGATTAATAAACTATTAATTTTTCCCCTGGGATCACCATGGTAAAACAGAGGAGACTGAGTTTGTAAGAAATGTTGTTCATTTCTACATCCTTAACTATTCTTTTTCAACTAAAGCTGCCAGGTGATTTGGCAACTCCAGTAGAAGTCAGTAGTTTCAAGTAAAATTATATACTGTTAACTGATGAAAAGGTCCTGTCTTTCAGGTAATTTTTAGTCACTTACAGAGATTTTTGAGTTATTTTAAAGATTATTCATGCATACCTGAAGCAGTAGTTGTGGGCTGACTTGTGGAAAATGTAAATGGGGTTGTTGTAAAAATGCCACATTTAAAGATGTTTCTGCTTATTGTTCCATTGACATCACATGTTGCACTGAAGCACCATCCAGTTCCATCTGTGGTGTTGTAGATGAGTTCACCATATTTATAGCTATTCCCTTCATAAATGCAGTTGCAGGCTGTAATTCAGAAGTTTTTTGACAGTTCAGGCATCTATGAAAAGATAGTATCCAATACTTCTTTTTTCTAAATAATTTTTCTTAGCTGTCTTACCTTTATCATCAAACTTGCACTGTAAACCTTCTGATGTGCATTCACTGAAACAGAAAGCATAAAACCCCATATATTTTATGACTGTGATGTAATTTTATTAGTCATCTTTCTGACAGATACTGGCATCAAAAGGCAAGGCACTTTGTGTTTATTCCTAGAGCATTCTGTTTGTTTTGTCTCCTTTTTCGCCATTGTTTTCCAGAATCTTCCTTTATATTAAACCTGAACTTATAAACAGAAGTGAAGTTAAATATCATGCAAAGTTACAGGTAGAAGTCTTAAGGAAGACTTTCTTTTTTTCCTTCATATCACTTTCTTTGCATTTGCAATGTTTTTGTACTAAAATAGAAGGCTAAAAGGGTGAGTGTAAATGCTCAAATGATGCAAGTATGTTACAAAATCCTTGTAAGCAGGCCGCTAATAAATATCTTTACTCATGGCACAAAATTTTTCCTGCCACGGGAATGTGAAATAAAGACAGCCTAGTCATAAAGAACTTCTTGTTCTTGATGTATCTCAATGCTGAGGATTTACAATATAATCAGGAACAAATTCATTAAAACATAAAATCACATAAAACCTTCTTATTAATGTAGTAGGAAAGCTGGCATTATATCATAAGGCATTATTTCATCACAGGTAGCATGAACTGATCCTGCACATAATAGGAACATACAACTTTCCCCTGGAGTTTTGATCTTTTTCTCCTTGTATATGATGAGGTTGGTATGTTAAGTCTTACCATATATTACATTCATCCCACTTATGTATCTTTCCATCTTCATCATCATAACAGTCACAGAGACTAACACACTTCATCTGATCCTCATGAAAATATGGCTTGTCTGGTGGGCAGTTAGGGTAGCAACCTGGAGGTGGAAAAGGTAAGAATGAGATACAGTCAGCAAAGGTTTTATTTGTGTCGAATGCATTTGCAGGTCTCGTTTTTAATAGTCATAATGTTTTTACTTTATGTTTTGCAATAGCTCTAGGAAGAAAAGCAGAGTTACTAGCATCAGCAGAGCTTATCCATAAGAATTTAGTCCTAGAGATCTTCTTACTCCTGTTTCCATACTCTGCCTCCATTCATGTGGATGTAATGATATTAGAGCAAATTCAATTGTGCAAATGCAGCTGATGGAGGAAATATACTTCATCAAAGACAATTTAAAATATAGTAATATGTACCCACTAGGAGGTACTTGCAGCTATTTTTACCTTCTAAACCTGGCAGGTCATTGAGGCATTTTCCACTTGGGTTCTTACAGGTCTTCATACAGGAAGCGCCACAAGGCTTATAGTGCCATTCACATTCCCCTTGCTGATTGTAGTAATCACAGAACAGTGCTGAGGAGAAAGTTGAACACATTCAGGAAAAGAAAAAAAAAATAGCAAATAGCTTAAGCATGAAGAATCTACACAGTGAGATATTAATGCACATATGTAAGATACTGTACACTTAGCTACACTTTCAGAAGTGTTTATGACATAAAACTTACGACAAATTGTTGGGCTTCTCCAGGCTATGCATATACCAGCTTCACTACATGCTTGAGCATAGGCAGCTACTGCTGTACAAAAGCAATCACAGTCTCCTCCAGTGTCACAGGCACAAGCATCTGTCACACATGCTTGGTAATATTTTGCTGGTTCAACCTGTTATTAAACAGAAATATAATACTATGCATCCTGCCTTCTAAGTGATTTCTTACCTTTACTAGAGTAGTTTTCTTACAATTGTAGTATCCCAGAGGAAAGGCCTACATTGGTAATTTCTTTTCCTTTTGTTAGACACTTTAAGACACCTGAGGTGATGCCAAATGATACATCCAAATCATGTATTGCCAGATTTTTAGAAACCTAGACTTGTGTCCTGGTGTAAGATTAGATAAATTAAAAAAAAAAAATATTAGGCAACTGCACAGTTACCCGACAACATTTGTTATGTACTTAGTGTCAGGTAAAGGCTATGCTGATACTTCATTCCTATGTTATTTCACTGAACTTGTCTTCTCTACCTGGTATATGAGAATTTTTATTCAAGTCAGGCTGCAAGGAAATACATAGTAATTATGAAATTATTATTATTTTGTAGTTATTTTTCTTTTGTAGATGTATTTTTATTTCTTGCAAGTAGGAACTATAACTCTGTCACAGACTGGAGTTTTCCTGGCACAATTTGAAGTGAAACATATTAATAAACGAGGCATGCATGTTAAGACCTATGAGAATAGCACCTTCAACAACCCACAGACTTTGTTTTCCCACAGTAAACTTCTGCCCTGGTAATACCTGAGAGTGACAGGCAGCAAAGACATTGCTGTTGATGATGCTACACTGCTTCTCTGACCAGGACTTCCGATAAGGGTTGGTAGAACATGGGTCCTTGACACTGGCAGCATCAGGGCATGTAGAGGATGCTTTCCAGCTGTTTCCAAACTCTAGGACATTCTCTACTACAGATTGACTCCTTGTAGTGAAGTCATTGATGCTGTTACCATCATAATTTCCACAGAGACCACAGACCTGGCCCTGCAAAAGGAAGTAAGTGAAAGAAAAATGAGTGTGAGAAAACTTGAAACAAAATCTGAGACTGAAAGAATACTTTCACTTAGAATGGTGGCATTCCATTTTATGAGTCCTAAACATCTTCAAACTCTGAAACAGAGGAACAGAATATGACCACTAAGGCTCGAAGGATACTGTTCTTAACTTTTTTTTTCTTTAAATATGAACAGTAAACCCATCTTTGGCATCATAACCTTCTGTCTCTGAGGTATATTTTTAACAAGGAAGTGAGGACTCACAGCTGATTAAGCTTTTCATTTAAGCCTTGTTTTATACAGTAGCTATAAAAACAACCTTCTAAGTATTAAGTATTACCAGTTCAATTACCTAATCTATTAATTGAGTCTACCATTAAGTCTGCTCACAGGTATATAAAGAAATTACATTTTCCTTGTGCATCCAGAAATATCCCTCATTCTGAATGTATGGGTCTGTACAACTGTGAGAGGCTGCAATACATGCTTTTTCTATGAAACTAAGGTGCATACTTTCCATTATTACTACTATTTTTAAAAAATGCTGGTGAGTGAGGCAGGGAAAGAACCTGTGGTACTGAAAGAAGTTGGTTCTAAATTGCACTTAGTTTAAATACGTAATTTAAATGTCATTGTGGTAGGGAATAAGATAGAAAATTCTGTATTTACTACAGTTGTTAGTGCTTATATATCATAAGCTAAGAGAAGGAGTATGAATATTGGAATTAATTTTCCTTATCATCTGTGTAGTTATATGCTTGACAAATACTTGGTGGCATAAAAGAGGCTTTCACACATAATACACTTCCTTGTTCTTGAAGTGTGATAATTTGTTCTTGTGTGTCAATGAGAACTGGAAATAATGGATTATTTTCAAGATCAAGCCTATTCAGTTGATTTATACACAAGTAGTTATGTAATTTTAATAATAAGTCTGTAATTTCAACAAACTCAAGTCCAAAATAGTGTTTTTTCAACTCAAGTTCTGTCAGGCCAAATAGGCACTGTAAGCTGCCTTCCAAGCTCAGAATGGCAGCAGGATGATGACATGGCTTCCTGAGGTACCAGAGGAATGGAAAGCAATGTGGGATGAATGGCAGGAATGCTGGAGACATCACTATTTGGGATCCTGGCAGGGTCTCAACAAGATTCACACCTAATCAAACCTGGACAGTAAATTGCCATTGAACTGCTTGTTCCACACCTTGAAACCAGGGCTGAGCTTGATGAAGATGCTGGTTTTCTTGTCCCACATGAGGATCAGTCCACTTTTGGTCTCAATTACCAGGTACATCCCCATAGAGCGGACTGTGTATGGCATCTCGTCACTCTGTCCTCTCTTTACGATGCTGACACGCTCTTCACCAAGGATCAGTTCATAGCTCTGAAACAGGAGGAATAGGTAAGGAGAAATGAGCTCAGTGGCTGCAGGTGTGGTCTCAAACATGGTTTTCTCCTTTTAAGAGTATACTATGAATAGTTTATATCATGAAAACAAATAATCTAAATGCAATAAATCAAAGCAATATAATTCAAATCTCAGGTTCCTGGAAGTGTGGTAACAGATATTTTAAATGGTGTAGGTTAAAAAAGTGTCTTTTGACTGTCATGGAGGAACTACATTGCATAAAGTAAAAGAATCTTCTGACACAATAGGTTAAATTTCTGCCTTTAGACCTTTACTATTCCCAAGGATGATGTAAGATAGTGTGGGAAGTCGAAAACATAGAAAGGTAGGAAGAGCTCCCAAATATTTCACTTGAATCTGATGTAAACCTAATTTAATTAGTTGAATTGGTTCTTAAAATATTTTCCAAATTCTTTGAAGTAATAGAAATCAAGACTTCTCCTAAGCCTTAGCAGGTACAAAACAAAACTGCTTTATATATAAAACCTTCTTACCTCTAAGAAAACTTTGATAGATTTTGAGCAAGTTGTCCCAGTGTTGCCACAGGGAACATTTTCAGTGGCAACCCTGAAGGTCCCATTGATTGAGCCACTTTTCCCACAGTGGTCCTGGGTAGAGAATAACATTTTAAAATGTATTATTTTTACAGATATGATCAAGATTACCTCTCATTTGCTACTGCTAGCTATCAGTACCTGGACTAGTGTGTATTCACAGTTTCCATTGAAACTGAACCTTTTGTCATCAAAGGTATTATAATGACCATCTCCATAAACAGCACAAGTGCCCCGACATTGATCTTTGGTACATTCCCACTTCCTATTCTTGCATACACTAGAAAAAAAAAAAGAAACATTTTAATAATAAAACAACTTACTCTTTTGTGTAGACATATCTGAACAATCAGTATTTGTTCAGCAACCCATCCCTTCCAAATGCTATATTTTTTCTGGAAATAAAACACTCTTTTATGTTTTTCATGTAAGGAATTGAAGAAAATTCTCTTCTGCTACCTGAATACCTTAACTGCAAAACTAGATACTTAGTGAACCCTGTAGTCCTAAAGGTTTCCTCCCATTCTGTGCTTTGGCCATCTGACAGGTATCAGATATCTCATACTGTGTAATCCAAAGCTAAAAGATCTAAAATCCATCAACTGATTAAATTTGCAATCCAAATATTTCCTTGCTCTTTTACTGTAAAAGATCTTTAGAAAGGCAAATGATGGAACCAGGAATGCTACTTCTGCAGATATACTTACCAGGTGTTACAGTCAAAGATGATTGTTTCCCCAGGCTGATACATGGCTTCGTTGTGAATACATGGACAGTCCTCTTCAGGAATACAACCCCCATTCCCATCTAACACAAGTCCATCTGGGCATATGCAACCAGATGTACATTGTGAGGTATACTGGAAAATATAAGAGAAAAACATAATTTTAGAGTGAAATGATCACATTAGAAAAAGGAAGATTCAATTCTCATTAAAGGTGCCTTATATGGTCTTATTGCTGCCCAACTTAAATAGGAGAGAACTATGAAGTAATTAAAGGGTAACGGAACAAAAAAGCAATTATTAGCCATAGATTTAATAAAATATTAATCTGTCAAAGAAAAATGTTTTAAGTATACCAATCCCGATTGTTCTGCTGGAACCTGTGAAATTTAAAACATTGGATCTTGCACTTTGTAGTGGGTGATTTGTGACTGAATGGACTTTTAAAAGAAAGACAAGTAATATTTTTTTCAGTTTGACTGAGTTATATTGAAATCTATTTATCTCATATGGTACTTACTCATGAAATGGCATGTGGCTACTGAGAACTTAAGTGGAGTAACATGATTAGATGTGCAAGAAGTTCATAACTGCAGCATGGTATGAGAAAGAATCATTTCTCCTAGCCAATTTTTAGACTTTCCTACAGAAGGCAAATAAGCAGTAGCACCCTAGATTTTTCATTACTAGTTACTGTTACCTGCAGTAGCTGAAGAAAGCTAGACACTAATCTTAAGAATTTATTTGGATATTACTTATTATATTTTGTTACAAGGGTTCCATTGTTAATGCTTCATAACATGATTTTAGGGCTTTTGCTACAAGAATGATGTATCTGTATTGTAGATTTGGAGTAGATCTGACAGATAATTACTTTAGCACCATTTCACTGGGCCATGACATACTTACACATTGCATATCCAGAGTCTGGCAACTTTTTTGACATTCTGCTCCAGTTGTTCCTGCCGTGTTGTTTGTACAGTCAAAGTAGACCATGGGAGATTCACAGACTAGAGGAAGGAAAGAAGTGGCACAGGATTTGTTCCACAGCTGTAGCCATTTAAACAATTTATAAGTTCTTTGGAAATTCCCTATTTCAGTTAGTAGAGATTGTTGTCCCTATTCAACCTGCTGATTAGATTCACTACAGAGTACTGGATTCCCAAAAAAACCCCACAAAATATATTAGAAAAAAAAAAGTCTTCATGTAAAAAGAGGTTTTATAATTAATCTAGTTCACTCCAGCCTTTTATGATAACTGCAGACTATGACTAAGTGAGAAATGCTTCTATTAAAAATCCATTAAGAAGAATCAATTCTATGCTATTCTATTCTATTCTGTGCAAGACCCAGTAAAGAGAAAAAAGTAAGTGGAAGATTATTTTTACCTGAAGTTGGATTTGGTGCTCCAATGCAATTCAGTCTTCCCTGGACACAAGTGCTGTGAGAGAGGGAAAAACAACCTATTTTATTCTCTCTTCTCAAGCCAAATATTGAGATTGAGAGCTACTTATCCCTTGTCAAGTTTCAGAATTTTCAAAGGAATTCCAAAAACCTGTTTTGCAGTCTCCGGAAAGAATTCCTCTCAATACAACTACACGTGCTGCTTTCATATGATATCCATTGTTGCTTAGCAGGAAAATTCATAGGTTGTAATGCATATATTGCTTGTTGCTTACATTCTCATAAGATCTCCTCTTGTTGCTGTTGTAATTTTACACTTGAAAGATTATGGAATAAAAAATGCACCGAAGTACAACTGCCCTATCAATCTAGAAATATTACAGAATCATAGAAACATTTAGGATGGAAAAGACCCTTAAGATCCTCGAGTCCAACCATTAATCCAGCACTGCCAAGTCCACCACTAAACCATGTCCCTAAGTGCCATATCTCCATGGCTTTTAAATACTTGCAGGGATAGTGACTCGACCACTTCCCTGGGCAACCTGCTTCAGTGCTTGACAACCATTTCAGTACAGAAAGTTTTCTTAACATCCAATCAAAACATCCCCCAGTGCAACTTGAGGCCATTTCCTTCCATCCTATCACTTGGTACCTGGGAGAAGAGACCGACCCACACCTCAGCACAACCTCCTTTTAGGCAGTTTTAGAGAGTGTGTCTTCACTGAGCCTCCTTTTCTCCAGGTTAAACAACCTCAGCTCCTTCAGCTGCTCCTCATAATACCTGTGCTCCAGACCAGCTCTGCTGCCCTTCTCTGAACATACTCCAGCATCAAAATGCCTTTCTTCTTGTGAGAGACTCAAAATTGAATACAGGATTCAAGGTGCAGCCTCACCAAGACCAAGTACAGGGGGACAATCACTTCCCTAATGTCAAAGGCTTTACTAAAATCCAGGCAGACAACATCCACAGCCTTTCCCTCATCCACTAAGCAGATCACCTTGTCATAGAAGCAGATTAGGTTGGTCAAGTAGCAGCTGCCTTTCCCAAACCCATGCTGGCTGGGCCTGATCCCGTTTGCCCTGCATGTGCCACATGATGACAAGACAATATGCTCCATGTCCTTTCCCTGGCAGCAAGGTCAGGCTGCCCACACTGTAAATGTGTATCACATTTGCTGATCTCCAGTCAACCAGGACCTCCAAGGTTAACCAGACTGTTAACAAATGATTGAAAATGCCTCCGTGAACACTTCCACCAGCTCCCTCAGTACCCTTGGTGGACCCCATCTGGCTCCATAGAATTGTGTGTGTTTTAATGGTGTAACAGGCCATTAACCATTTCACTTTTCATTGTAGCGGCTCCATTCTGCTCTCTGTCCCCATCCTGCAACTCAGGGGAATATGTACCATTTGTAAAAGTTGAAAATAAAGTTAAAAGAAACTTAAAGTTGAAGAAATTGAAGAGAGAGCATTCTTTTGAAATTCAGGGTGAAACCATCTTACACATTCCAGACTTTAATGAGAAAAGATTACTTACCATACACGCCCATTTTCACGGACCACTTCTCCAAATGGTATAGGAGATCCTTTGTAGTAGCAGGGGCATTCATTAGCAGGCACACATTTGCCACTCTCATCCATGTAGGTTCCATTTACACAGGTGCAGCCATCAACTGGTACAAACTTAATGTTGCATGTGACATCAGGCTCACTCAGAGAGCGGCAGGTGGGTTGACAGGAAGAGATGGTATAGCTGTAGCTCAGGGATTTGGGACATGAGGTGGTGTATTTTGCTTGAGAGAGGAAAATAAAATAGATCGTCAATTCCAGGCAGTAAATTCTCATGTGAAAAAAAGAAAAATCACAGGCAGTAGAAATAACACGTAAACAATACTATAACACCTCTGCTTATGTTGCATATTTCATGTAAATGTATTTCTGAATAATTTCAGAGTTTGATCTGACAAGCTATTGTACATATGGAGTAAATGATGCATGCAAAGAAGAAAAGATTTTTTCAAATGAAAGTTCAGAAGGCAACCTCCATTTGGTGCTGCCATTCATTGCCAAGATGCCTAAATTTCTTGAGGAATGAGACAAGATATCTCCCTGAATGTCATCTGGTATGCTGAAAAGAGACATACTGGGTGAGCAGAACCCAGCATGCAGCTTCAAAGACATGAATTAGCAAGTGTTCTGGTCAGTATTTCTAGTACTGTTATTCCAATACAACACATTATGTCTGCAATAACTTGTGATACTTGTAAAGCTGTAGTGAAACTCTAAGTTGCACAGAAACAGGTGGAGGCACTTCCATAAAAAGTCCCTTTCATAATCAAGCCACGTCTCCCATCTATTCATATTCATTCTTGCCAGCAATGAATTGATTCTAAGAGGACAGCAGAGAATTACTTCCAGGAGCGCACTTAACAAAATCCCTTCCTCATCACTTACTGATTTGTCTAGAAATGAGTAGAAAATAATCTCTGATCAGCAATTTTTATTGTTGTGTGTTCTTAGGAAATGGGATAGTGGATAGTACTTACTGCAGACATCAGTCCTCCATCCCTGCAGCTGGATTCCTTTTGCAGCACAAGCTCTCACATAGGCAGACAGAGCTGCACACAAACAGTCCTCACTATTTTCACAGTTACATGTGTCAAACATGCAGTTCTAAGAATGGAGAGAAAAATGAGGTCTCAGCACTTTTTAAGAGTCAGTCTTAAAAAAAAAAAAAAACAGTGAGCATTATCTTTCCAGTCTTATTCCTTAATCCTTCTTCAGATATGCTCACTCATAGACAACAGTAACACAGCTTTATCACTTTTTAGTCTTTGTCTAACTTTCCTGGCACTGGAAAACACAGGTAATGAAAATTCAGTCAATTACTACAGTTATAATTAGGATATAGTGGTCTTAAAGTCTGTTATACATTTTTGCAGCTTCTTGGTCCTCTGAACCTTTTGAGTGGATATGCTGCACAATAGCATCCAAAGCTCTACTCACAACGTGCAGTCCAGACAGACCATTTCACCAGTGTCGACACCTGGGTGACTACTAGTGAGAAGAGTGATTTGCAACATGTTGAAAGCAGAGTGATGGTAATTAGGTAATGGGCTTTCTCATCCAAGCAGTTATTAATGAGATGCCAGTCTGATAAGGTTAACAACTGACTGATATTCAAAGAAGCATTTGACATGCCTTTAAATACACTATCTGGCTTATGTGTAAAACCATCCAGGAGTAAATAGCTGCCTTTTCATTGGCAAACAAGTCAGGATCTTGAAGCCAAGACTGACAATCGAAATAATGTTACAACACAAAGAGAAACACATGTTGAAAGAAGGAAGTACTGCAGTACAGCAAAGGGGATACAGGCATTGCCTAAGACACGTCTGGAACAGCTCCTGTTTCTATTGTTTCCAAAGGGAAAAGCAGTCTGACAAAGTACCGTGTGGTAAACAGCGGGATTCACTGCATAGTGACAAGCAGCAAAAGGTCCTGTGCTGTCAGTGAGTAGTCCACACCAATGCTGAGCGTATTTTTCTGTGAAATGAAGAAACAATAAAAATGCACATTACTCTTTGTACTTCATTAGTCACAAACCCATGCTGCCTTGGCCTATGCAGGCAGTTCTGACATTCCATTAAATCTCTTCTTCTCCTGTCTTTTTTTTTTTTTTTTCCTTTTTCACTCAGCTTGTGGGTCATGGTTCCTTAAACCAAAGAAGTAGACTTACTGAAGGAGATGAATTAAAGGTTTCCAAAGATGCTCTTGTAATCCACTTCTCTGACACCAAGTTGTCAGCTTGCACATCTACTCTATTTTCAGTGACCTTGCAGTTTGCTTCACTTACGCTTCTGTCACTCTTTTTTTTTCATTGTTACTTATCTTCAGCGCTTGCATTTTGAGTATTTGCTTCTGATTTCAGGCGTAAGTTTTTATCAAATATTTAAGTCTTTATTTTTTTTATCTTTGATATCCAACAGATGTGTTTTCCTTACAGATTAGCAAAAAGAAGAAAGCAAACTAGAAGAAATTCTAAAAAGCACTCACCATTATCAATGCTGAGTGCACAAGGATTCTCAAAACTCTGCTGGATATTAGGGCATGAAGCCTGAGTTTTCCACGTATTGGCAAACGCTGATGCTGTTCCTTCAATTATTCCACTTATGACCTTGAAGTCATCGGTTTGGATGTTATTGAAATTTCCACAGAGACCTGTTGAAAAGCAGTGAAAAGTTTATACTGCTCTGACTACAAAAAAAGGACATTGATCAAGGTGTTGTTTATTTCATTCACTCACCACAAGTCTGGTTTTTGAAAGAAGCATCCAGACGCACAAACACTTGCATCATGGGTGTGAACTGCACTTCAACCTGGACGCCAAAGCTTGTGTCCATGATCATGAAGAATGAGGAAGGTCTGAACATGGTGACATTAGCTATACATGAGAAACAAAATGGTCATTTTCTGAACAAGGCCAAATGCTGAAAACACAATACTGTTCTTTTTGAATTTCTATTGCATTTTTTTTTCAAATTCAGAAGTGAAATAAAGATCTGGAGGTCAGAGATATCACATGGAATCCTTACTTATCAAAACAAAAATAAAATTTCTTTCTAAGCAAGTGTGAGCACAGGGGTAATAACAAAAAAAGAGGTAAAAGAGGTAAAAAGATGCCTTCACTTTTGTGCAGTGAGAAGGAAGTAAATCTGAGAGTAATCAAATCAGGAGACTGTAAATTCTGTTTGCTACTGTTTGAACCCTTGCTTGTGCTTGTCCTGTATTTCTCTATGACACCAAACATCCCACTTTACTTCAAAAGCACTCATGTAGTTTACCGTTAGAGAAAAAAACTACCTGCTGACATGGGCAGCTGGGTGTAGATGGAGTTCACAAACACACCCCCATCAGGTTTGACATCCACGATCTGATAAGGAAGAGGAACAAAAGGCAACTCTTTGAATCATAGAATGGTTTGGCTTGGGAGGGACTTTTAAAGGTCATCCAGTTCCAAACCCCCTGCCATGGCCAGGGACATCTTTCAGTAGACCAGGTAGCTTAGGGCCCCATCCAATGTGACCTTGAACACTTCCAGGGATGTGGCATCAACAACTTCTCTGGGCAACCTGTTCCAGTGCCTCACCACCCTCACAGTAAAGAATTTCTTCCCAATAGCTAATCTAAACCTGCCCTCTTTCAGTTTGTAGCCACTCCCCCTTGTCATATGACTTTGTGCCCTAGTAAAAGTCTCTCTCCAGCCTTCTTGTAGGCCTGTTTTAGGGACTAAAAGGCTTCTCTAAGGTCTCTTCAGAGCTCTCCCTTCTCTAGGCTGAACAACCCCAACTCTTGCAGTCTTTCCTGATAGGAGAGGTGTTCCAGACCTGTGTTAGTTCTTCGTGGCCTCCTCTGGACCTGTTCCCACAGGTCCATGTTCTTCTTATGCTGGGGAGCCCAGAGCTGGATGCAGAACTCCAGGGGAGTCTTCCCAGAGCAACGTAGAGGAAAAGAATCCCTTCCCTCACCCTGCTGGCCACACTGCTTTGGATGTAGCCCAGGCTGGCCTTCTGGGCTGCCAACCATGTGTGAAAAATAACTATAGTCCAAAGAGTAACAATGAGGAGGACCCCACTGATAGTAATTAAACAAATACTTAATAAAAAGGTAGATCTTTGTGATTTCACCTCCCCCTTATTTCTACTTTGTACACTACTAATTTTCCCTGCCAGAACAGAATTACTTTTAAAGGGACTTTCTCAGCTTTTTAGGGGATTACATCATCTTGTTTTCTTTGAACACATCTTAATGATTAATTACATTCATTAACTGTTGTAATCATAATTACTAACCTTGAAGCTCATGGTCTTTTCCCATCTAATTGGCAGAGAAAATAGCCTTTTTCAGCTTCGTGAGTACAATGTGTTTCTTAATGAAATTCCACAAAGCGAAATTTATGGCTGATCTGATTTTCATAAGAAAATCCACTTCTTTTCACTTGATTAAAAATATCATCTACTCATCATACATATGCTGAAAACTTGACAAAGAAATGCAGCTGCCTGACTGATTAAGCCCTGGTTTCTTTTCTCCCCGTATTTTTATTGTGCTTATTTTGCATTCTTACAGTTTGTCCTTTATTCATGTTGAGGGTCACTGACTTTAGGCAGGTCTCAGTGTCAGTTAGGCCACACTTGCGTAGTTCTGCCAGGATGGTAAATTTCTCATCTTTACAGTCCTGGAAAAAAAAAAAAGTCAAGTTATTTCACAGAAGACTAATTACAGAAGGTTTCCCTATAAAATTTTATCTCAATTCTGAAAAGGTATTTATTTTTCTGGAGAAGATACAGACTGTAGCAAATTCCAGAGCTTCCTTGGTTGAGGATTCAATTTTTTTCTGTTTGAATTATTAGGAACAAGAAATGTAGAATCTGGATTTTACTGATTATATCAATACGGATGTCAAGATGGAGATCCATATGCATATTTGGTGGTTTTATTAATGACAACTTCTAATATTTTATTCAATTCTGTTGTAACTCTCATCTTTCTGTATCTGGTATAAATGCTAGACAAAAAATTCTGATAAAATATGTTTTAGGTGAACAGTAACATAGAACATTTTATTTCCTTTTACTGAATTGTGCAGATGGGGAAAAAGGAAAGCAAACAGCAAACAGAAAAAGCCCCTAAAAGATCAAGACATTTCATCTATACATGTCTGTAATTAAATATTTTAAATATAATTAATTTCCAAATTTTCTATTTCTTTTTAAATATTTAAAAACATTCAAAAGCTAAGTGAAATGCATCAATTAACTTGAAGTGTTTTTCTGTATTTAAACTCCACCAAAATTAAAAATAAAAGGCTGTTTTATAATCTTTACTTTTAAGAATAATTACTGTAATTTTTAGATTTGTACCATTTGGCCAAATACCTTATAGTAGAGTAACATGGCAAAAATTATGCAACCCAGTAAGAAAGCTGGATTAATTGTACTGAAGGTTGCAAACCAAGCAAATTCTTAAAAATACAGTGCTCTTCAGTTACTCCCTCACAGAACTGGAAATTTTCCAGTGAGCACCATGCACGGTTGCATGACCTCCTAATAATTAACTAATATTGTCAGTGAAATGGCAGCATAATAAACATCTGGCTAAGTGACAGGGAATTTAATGGTGGATGTCAGAAGTGCTAAGTCTCCTAAGTGTTTTCTTTCTATAAATCTATAAGGCTTTATGACCTAGAAGTATCCTCTGAGTCCCACCTTAGAGAGGACATAGGTGCAGTCTCCGTGGTGATCATAGTACTTCTTATCATATGTGGAAATGTGGGAACCTCCCACTGCAGAGCATGTTCCTGGGCAGGACTTATCTTGGCAGCTCCACTGGCCTCCATTACAGGTACTGGAAGAATAAAGTTAGGTGAAATCATTAACAGTGGTCGAGAACAAGAGGATATACAGTGCTGTTAGGTGCAGCTGCTTTGCTATTGCTTTTCCCTTCAAGCTGTGGTTTAAGGTTTCCAAAGCAGGTTTAAGAGTTTCCAAAATGCAGTGAGCTTGTGATGCAACTCATTAAAATCAATTTCTCTGGTAACCATTCCCTTTGCTTTTCTAATTGTTTTCGTTCTTTGGACAAGTGAACTCTCCAAAACAGGTTTTGGATAAATAATTGTGTGGATTTTTTTCAGGTAACATAAAGCACACTAGCGCACTGACAGGTTAAAATATCTTCTGGGTGTTTTGGGTTGGTTTTTTTTTGTTTTTTTTTTTTTTTGTTTTTTTATATAAATGTATCATAAACTAATAAATAAGAAAAGGTAACTCCACATCTGCTCCTGATGCAGATTGTGTCTATTTTCAAAGCTCATGTGGTAGAGCACAGGTACAGGATTAACAATTGAGAAATTGAGCTTGTATTGTGTCATCCCTTGCTTTCTCCAGAGAAAATAAATATTTACAAATACATTAATGATTACAACTTCATTCCCCTCAGAGAATTCCAAATGTTTGAACAAAATAAACAAAGAGGAAGCATTTTAATTGACTGGTGAGATATCTAAACATTGTAAATCCTTGCTTTGATCACCATGAGATAGAGTGCAAAGCTAGTTATGGCTGTTGCTAAATAAAACAAATAATGTTCTTTAGGGGTGCTTTGGAAATGTAGCAGTCAGTTAAATACACATATCGATTACCAATGAGGCCATTGCATATAATAAACTATTAAACCCATCAAATATATGAGAGGAAATAGTGAGTTAGAAAAGTAACAAAGTTTACCAGGTCTGGCATGGCTCTGAAAAAGAAGCTCCTGTAGCATAGGTTTTGCCATTGTAAATACAGGAGCACTCCTGCTGGGGAATGCAGCCAGAATTGTTGATGTCATCAAATACAGACCCTAAATTTAAAAAAAAAAAAATAAAAATAAAAAAGAAAAAGACAAAACCTTGATCAATTAAAGAGGCATTTCATATAACCCATTTTATTTGTTCCAAATCCTAAATATTTTCTTAGCAAGAGACCTGTAGTTGTTGTGAGTGGACATGGCAATGTTGAGGACAGCAGGACTATGTCAGTTTGCTGAGGGAAGGATTCAACCTTTGTATTCTTAAATTCCACCTGCTCTGAAAGAGGGACTTGTTGTAGCATAGGTGGCTGGTTTAAAGATTGCTCTTTATCTGTTCGCTGTTCTTTTTTCCTGCTTTCCAAATATTGCACATGTATTGGCAATTAATTCAGACACCTTTTCTCAGCTGACACATAACAAATGCTTGTCATTGGCAGCTGTGAAAAATACAACTATCTGAGGCTTAAATCCCATGGAACCTACCCAAATCCTACAGGTAAGCTCTTGCTCTTTGAGAACAGAGATGTGAGTACTTAAGGACTTGCCTGGGGGGCAGAAACAGCCATCAATACAGTGTTCTTCACAAAACAGAGATCGTTCAGGATTCGTGCACGTATCAGCACAGGGGGAGTTGCACTCCTGGTACTGCATGTTGTAAGGACACTTCTTGGCTGAAATTTAAAGGAAGAGATTTTTTTTTTTTCAGTCAAAAGTATTTCTAGTTCTTTATACATGTAAATATTTATATCCATTTAAGTTTTTAAGCTAGATTAAAAAAAAAAAAAAAAACAAACACACCAAACTGCTATTGACCACTAGCTCTCAAAATTTGCAAGTTTAACCACCTAAATCCCTATTTCATAGTGCATTTCATGACTCTGGTGCTGAACTGGCTCAGTAAAGTGGATTTCTGGGGACAGCAAGGTAACAACCTCAGAAAGCCAGCAAAGTCTGTTTCTACAGAAGGCTTCCTTCCCTGTGAACACCTGTACTGCTAGTGAAATGTAAGACTTAAAGTCCTAAAGCTTTACTATATTTGCATTTTGAGAAAACATCAGAAGGACAAATAGCACCTCATGGGCTTTTGTTTTGGAGCAAATGCTGGTGATAGTATCAACACTTACCCACCATACTCAAGTATATGTTTAAATCAATACAAACTCATCACTATCAAGCAAGAGGAGATAAATATGTGGTTAGCCAGACATACACCTGTGAAGATTCAATCAGTTAACTGAGAACAACAAATGCTATAGCCACCATGAGGAAAGGAAACAGAAACACGAGCAAGTAAGTATGCCTCATTCTTCCTTCTTGTTTATCCTTTACTTGCTTCCTTCACTACACCGGTTCATTAAATTACACTTTGACTCTTGTTAGAGTATCCATATTAGTGTTTTGGTAGTGTTTAATTCAGGTTGCATTAAAATCCTCAGCTCTTTTGCTGAAGTCTTCATGCTGGAACTTACTTACACATCAGAATTTTCTAAAGGATTCAATCTTGGACAGCCTGTAACTCCTCCTGCATCCTCAGCATGATTTGAGAGCTTGTTGTTTGTTAGTTACTGACCATGAAGTAAGGCTGTCTCCAGTGATACTCACGGCACAGTTTTGAAGTTCTCCAGTCCAGGGGCTGCCCACCAGCATGAGCACACTGCCGGGAGTACTCAGCAAAGGTGTCACAGATGCATGAGCTGTTTTTAGATTCTGCAGAGCGGCACAAGTCATCTTGGCAGGTCTTAATGTAATCTTTAACATCAACTAGGTCATTACACTCTGCAAATGCAGAGCTGGTCAAAGTTTTCTCGCATATGTCATCCTTTGGAGGAAAAAAAATAGACAAGTCTCTGTAAATAGAAAAAGGTTGGTGGGGGAGAGTTGGTATTGTTATTTTTTGTAGTTATAATGTAACATAATCTTATAGCTCTCTTTAAGTTGTTGTTGCCTGAGGGCTTTTCCTATTGACCTGTATGAAGTTGTAGAAGGGAATGGATAAATTTGAAAGAAAAATAAAAGGATGGTTAGGATCCTTACAAGATTATCAGAGCAGTTATATGTTGGGGTAGAAGTGGAGTCTTCACAGTGTTCTGTTGGCCCATCCATTTTCTGCATGTTCCCAAACTGCAAGGCTGTCATCTTAATATCTGTAGAAAAGAAGTTTAATAATGAAGAACAGAGCTTTTTGTTCAAAGCAACTGCCTGTTATCTTTTCTTTCCTCTCAAGAACTTGGGTCAAGGCTGGCCAAGACAGTTAGCTCCCTTAAGCCTTTAAATGTGATCATCACCCCTTCCATAGGAAGCACTACATCACTACCTAAATTTACTTTGTACAGCACCCTGGAAAAAGCAGACATTGGAAAATTACATTATTATTACATTACTATTACATCTAGATGCACACTAAGATTTTTCCCAGAAAATAATCTCTTTTCAGATTATATTGAGACCATTCAGGGCAGAGGAAAAAAAAAAAAAAATCTAAACAGGAATTTAGACAATGGAGATTGTTGTAAGACAAGGTTTAGGAAAATGTTAAAGCTGGGAATAGTTAAAAAGATAAGATCTTACAAAGATCATGCAAATCACAGGGAAATGTGGATATACTGATTTTGAGACAAATATGAAACTAGAAATGTACTGTCTAGGAAATATAATTACCTTTTGTTTTATTGAATATATTTCTATATTTAATTATCTTATTAGTGAAAATCTGCTCATTTTTATGGAGTTACCTAATTAGTTTTACCAGCATGGTTTACAATAGTGGCATGCAAGAGATATGCAATCAGTTGTTAGCACCAGTACTATATTTACACTCAAAGCATTAACATACATAATCTGATCTCTTTACTACATTTCTTTAAATAGAGATTGAATCATATCTTATGGGTAAACCATTTGACAGGATGGGAAAGAGGAATGCTGATGATGTCAGACCCTGTTGGAGATCCCATAAACCATTTTTTCTTTTAATTTAGAACACTTACTGTTTGAAATGAACTCATTGTATATGGGAAAGCCGTTGAAGTCACCACAAAGTCCACAAGTCTGATTGGCATATTTCTCATTCAATTCCAGCTAAAATGATGAATAGTAAGTTGATAGAAGTTAGTATAAATATTCTAAAGTATATTCAAGACTAGATAAAACACTTGCACCTGCTGTCTCTTAGTATTTGTTGTCAAATCTGTGGAATTTTATTTAGCAATTTAATTCAAACATGAAGGATAGAATACTCAGCTTAGATTTGATTGCAGAGTCCAAGCTATTGATACTATTGACACAGAATTCAAATTTCACTGTACTATCTATACTATTCTTAGTCACTTTCTATTGATTCTTCAGGAAGAAAATCAAATCCACAGAAAAAAAATGAAGGCATAGGAGAGTCAAATTCTGCTTAAAAATATATATGAAGGGGTAATTAGGCCCTATAATAATACCAATAGCTAATGATATAATAAAAGTGATTTTTCATCCTATTTTAAGCAGATGCCTGCTATCCACTAGGTATTAATCCATGTAATTTTCTTTAGGACTACCTGGATACAAACCTATCTTTACTAAAGAAGAATTGCCCAACAGTGTGAGATAAGAAGGCAGTAGCCACCCTCTAAACAGGTAGGGACATGCCTAATCAAAGATTAGCTCTGTTCTCTGAAGGAGTAAACAGGCCCAGGAGCAGTTCTTACCAGAATGCTGTCCTTTTCATTCCACAATAACACAGCACCGATTTTGCTGCCAACTTTCACATAAATGCTGCTCTTCTCTATTGTAATACCAGATTGACTATATGGCAGTTGAACTCTGGGAAAAGGCAGAAAGAATGCTAGTTAGCTTCTGATCCAAATGTTTGATACGAAGAAGGGAAACTTTTGTGGTGTCCACCATCTGTAGGAATTCTAAAATAGTGTATTTTTGGAAAGAAAAG
Organism: Vidua chalybeata; assembly: GCF_026979565.1. Classification (NCBI taxonomy): domain Eukaryota; kingdom Metazoa; phylum Chordata; class Aves; order Passeriformes; family Viduidae; genus Vidua; species Vidua chalybeata. Next base: position 46,510,116 of record NC_071535.1, on the reverse strand, counting down.
CAATTACAAAATGAGATGGTCCAGCGTTATCAAATTTGGATCCAGCTTCTCAGAACATTTCATCCAAGTTTTATTTTTGAGGTAATCCTTAGGGGAAGGATTTATTTTCTGTGACAGGAATTAATAGCATTTTACTCATTATTTATGTTGGTAAAGGTATCAGATCTATTAATGAATATATAATTGTTTCTCCTCAAACACACCAAAGTACTTGGCAGGACTGGGGGGAAAAAAAATCCTGTAGATACCCAAGACGTGTTATGAGTGAGTTTACCTGTTGCCATCGACCAGGACAGCATCTTTTGTTAGTTCGGCAACGACACCTTCGAGTTTCATGGTGATGCGGTTGATTGTCGGAATGTTTGCCACCACTTCACGCCTAATCTGGATGTTGAAATCCTCATAGGGAGCGTTGCAGTGGGAGGCAAAAACGTAATTACAGAGCCCAGGGAAGGTGAATATGTCCCCATCGAAGGTCTTGAAGTGGAAGTTGCCCCATGTGCTGCACACACGGCCATTGTGAGCAGGATTAGCAGCTGTGAATTAAAACTGGCTGTTAAAAATTATTTAAAGCGCCCAGCCTCCATATGGGGAAAATCAACTTGTCCAAAGCTTCATTTTCTCATTAAATGTTTTTTGCCTGCCTACCTCCATTTGTTTTTGCTATCTGAGCATTATTCAGCTGTGTATTCATTCACCACTCATATGTTACTCATACCCTACAAATGGCTACAGTTATGTTCAGCTAAATTAGTCATCTTCATTTCAGCTAAGACAACAGTTTATTTCTAATCACCATGTGTCTCTTCTGAATTAGTCATGACTTCCTTTCTCAGTACCTTTCCCCATTTATATTAAAGTCTTCTGTCTATACCCCTAAAACTGAATACTAATTGAATACATCTTGTTTCCTTTACTTACATGTTATTGCTACATTTGTCAGCAGTGGTGGGATGATGTTCAAGTTAGCTGAATTTCTGAAAGAAGCTAGAATAGAAATAAGAAAGCAATAAAAAACTAGCATAACAATACCTAAATTTGCATGTAGGATAGACCCAGGAAGGACTAGAGAGTTTATATGTCAGACCCAAGGAAACAACGTTAAGCCTGTTTTATTTTACACAGGTTAAAAGTAGATAGTAAAATTTGAACTCAGGATACTTAAGTCATAAGTAATTCCTTTCAGCTGTGATGATCTGCATTTTTTACATGTTAACTTTGACCCTTTTATGAAACTGTGCTGCATTAGAATATTGGAATTCTTCAGAGACATGGAACAATACAAAGGGCTAAGCTGTACTAAATTAGCCTCTTACTACTACAAAAGCACAGTTGTCTTCTCATTACACCTCCTCTTTCTAAGGAGGGAATAAAAACCTTGTAATCTTTTCTGTTTTCTATTTTTCTATTAAGGGGCTGAAAACTCTTCAAAATGGCCACACCTTGGTTGTGCAGGACAGACACAAATCATTACATGGTAAAAGTCAGCAAAGATGGGTTGTCATCTTGATTTCCTAACATTGGCCACTGATTTTACAGCAGGCCAAAGTGGTCACACTTCCTTTTTTTAAAAGGAACCAAACATCATTTTGGTTTTATATGTTCATGCAGATATACATCCAGCCTCTACAAACACATCTGTTTTCTTAGTTAACTACGATTATACAAATATAGCCATACCGTGTAATGTGTGTGTGTACTTAGTAACTGGTGTCTAGGAAATATATTACTATACTTAGAGAGAGATGTTAACACACATTTCCTTTCATCTGCCACCACTGGCAATATGCTAAGGAGGGTTTTTTAAGGGATTTTTATTATTCAGTATGGATGTAGCAAATAAATACAAATATATACTATAAATAAATGTACCATTTTGTTTCTGTAGAAGACCCCCAGAGAACTGGCTTCCTATTTGGAATCCAGTCTGACCTCCTATAAAAAAAAAAGTGAAAAGCATATTAAGAGTAATATCCTGTACTTGAACTTTTAAAGCAAAGCATTTCACTAGGATCAAAGGACCCAGAAACAACTCCGTAAAACAAAGGGGAGAATCTCCTTTATCTTATCAGAGAAAATGAAACAGGCTCCTCAAGAAAGCTAAAATGTAATTATAGACAAGAGACATTCTGTTACAAATAGTCAAAGCTTCTAATCCAAATAACATATGTATTTTGTAATATGCTTTACAATATATTGTTATCTAAATTACATATATCTGCTTTCTATGTTTCTCTCAAAACTCACTGCAAGAGATTCTAATGACTGGATAACACCCCTTATTTCACTGCTGCACTAGATCTCAGTAATATGTGAAACAATTCAGGAGGAATTCACAAAATGCAGGCAAACAATTCATTAAAATTGTTCTGTAGAAGCTAGGCTGTAAGAAAAGGCATGGAAGTGGTTAAAAGAATCAAGGGGCTTCAAGCTTCATCCAATAATGGCTGCAGATATTTATGACAGTTTCTTTGGTGTCTAAGCATAGGGCCTTTTCTGAGGGAGCAGATAGGAAGCCTCCATCGTGGATCTAGATTTGCTTTACAGCTGGGTACAAGGAGGTACCTCTGAGGGACAATACAAAGGCCATAGCCTGAGCAGTAACCCAGAAGTAACCTGATGGACCCAATTTCCGGTTCTACCCATCTACTTACTCAAAGATTGTTCAAACTCACATCCTCTCTGCAGAAAACCTTAAGCATCATGTTATAAAGCTATTTGCTACAACACGTGAAGCAAAGACTTTTGAGAGTTGATAAATATTCTCCAGAACGCTTTGATTCCTAGAAAAAACTGACCCTGACCTCCTGGGGTGACATTCTAAGATCGTGGATTTTATAAGTAAATATATCAGGCATTTCCTGTAAAAGTTGAAGGGTTATAACTTTATTTTGTGAAGGACTGAATGCAGTCAGGATATAATAACTGTGTTTGTAACAGATTGACTAATAGGTACCTTTAAGCTGCCAAGTCTAAACCCTCACAGGATTAAAGGGATGAAATAACTAATATCTGAATCCTAGTCTGGATTATGTGAATGAGCACTGTAGGTGTCTAGAGAATTTCTCGGTCAAAGCAGAACTGCCTATGGAGTTTGTCCTAAGTTAGGCCCCCTTTTTCCTTATACAATAGGTGAGAAGAGTTCACAAAGAGAACCCCAAGAGATTACTGGCTTTGGAGCAGAGGGTTCTGGGCAACCCCACCATAGTTGCTGCAGCGTATGCAGTTTGTTTCAGCTCTAAGCTTTTAATTCTTTTCTCATTTAACTTTGTGATTGCCCACTAGTGATGTGCAAAGAAGTAACGTGGGACAGAGTTTAAACATTTTCTATTTCCTGCTCATCTTTGAGTATCACAGATAATAACATTAAGTAAATGTATTCACATAATTATAATTTATACTGATTATAATTGATGAAAATATAATTGGGGAAAAAAATTCATACAGATCAGGTAAGAGAAATACCTCTTTAACTCTACATAATAGGCTGAAGTTTGCTTTCACATTACACATCCATAGGAATCTCAGCAGGTATAGAATCTTAGAAGGTTTGTTTATTCTAGTGTGGGAACCTTTGTAACAGAGTAAAATAGACCTATATATGTATTTTGTTCTGTTAATTTTTCTCAAGGAAACAGCAGGAGCTTTTGTTTACTTAGCAAACACATAATTCCCAAGGAAATTCTACCTGCAGTGGTTTGTTTAACAATTACACAATGCCCTGTTGTTTACTAGTATAAAAATAAGTGTCTCTCAGTTGTAAGAAATTTACTATTTGATAATTTGGAAACTAACTTAATGATTAAGAATATTTGGATGCATCCTGCAAAGTCTATATCCAGCTGGTAATTATTGCTGTCACCAGTTTATAAAAGTTAATATTTGACACAAAATATAAAGGCAGTCACACGTTTGCATGGGATGGGACCAATCGTCTTTAGTCTGCATATTGGAAAATATTTTCCACAGGGTGTGTTTCAAATAAAGAGTGTTTGCTGGCACTGTCTAATCACACTCATTTTTCAAAGCAGTTTATCAGATTAGCACTGCACAGGAGAAATAACTTTTTTGTTCCGTGAATGGCTGAAAACATTTCTCACTGACATTGCGTAACTCCAAACAGAAGTTTATACTCTACAAGACCGTTGTGTTTTCAAACACAATATAGACCAACTGGCCAGTGATTTAGTGTTTATTTCACAAACTATAAAGCAGCCTTAAATTATATTTGCACCTCTCAATGTTTTGAAAATTATATGCAAGATAAATTTACGTAGGCAATCTGCAGGTTTTAAAATGTCATCTGAGAGGCCAGAAATTACTGTACATGAACAAGACTGACTTATCAAGCTTGTACTCCTGCAAGTAGCTCCAATTTGATTGGTTCCATCAACTTAACAGGGTTATTTATATTAATAAAAACTGCCAAGACCAGCCCTGATGGATATATATTGACAGGTGAAAAAACCCCATCCAAAATAATGGATTGTGGTGTCACATAAATCTCCCTGTCCTGCTCATACTCACTATCAGTAATTTATGTAAATATTTTGCACAGGGTATTAGTATAATAATTAGGAGTATAAATTAGTTACTGCACAATTAGTTACTGAAAATCCTTGCCGTATGAATAGTCCCTCCTTGTTTCTATAGCAAAAGAAGTTGCAAGAAATGTTGAGAAATATGGTGTTAGCCCCTGGTAGGTGACAAAATATTGACAAAGATTGACCAGTGGTCTGATCTAGCAACTGGAAAATGTAGTGGTTTAGATTTTGTAACATCCATAACATTCATAATGAATTCTAATACAAAATGCAACAGGAATAAAATGCTTTTTTAAGGCATATGGGACACTGAAAATCTGACATTTTAAGACATGAAGAAGAGTTTTTTTGGATTTGATCTTCAAGGCTACTCTCCATATGTAGTTATATATAGAAGTTTACTCAATATTAAATTGGTCCAGTTAATAGACAGACATTTCAAATGAAAATATATAAAGAAATCAGCCACCTCTTATATGAATCAATTAGTATATTGTTTGAAATGTATTACTAGGTCTAAACAGAGTAATTTTTATTTTCCCAATAAAAAAGAAAATTTCTTACCTATTTGATGGATACAGCAAACTGCTAACAGGAAAGCCCATTCTGGTAGCAATATCCCCCTGTCAAACCCCATCTTGAGTGGAGTTTGGCACAAGGATGTTGGGTCTAAACTTGATCAGGACTCCAGTTCATCTGTGCTTTGTCACTCTTATATAGTAGGTGACTTTGGCTTCAGTCCCAGATTGATTCAGAGAGTGTAGAAAGGTGAGGTTTGGGGGATTTTAGCTATTGAACAGGTAAACGGGATGCTCTTCCTTTCTCAGAAACTGGCCATTATTTGCATTTTGGGAGGAGTAAATACATTTACGTATGTACATTTTAAAATTACATCTAGTAAAGAAATTATTGCAAATAAAATGCAACTCCTCCTCCACAAATAACAGATCCTGGAACAAATTTAATTTGGTGTTGCTTTGCAGTTATGCAGATGGATGGCATGTAACAGTTCCAAGTTTATCAGTACTATAATTGATGCCAGGCAACTCCTTGGCAAAAAAACCCACTGATTTCTGAAGTTTGTGGAATATTTCATATGTGGGGACCCAGCATCAAGAAGTCCCTCCATGCTTGTTGGGGCAGCTAATCTTCTTGTAAAAAGAACAGAATAATAACCTGAAGGGAGCTGTAGTCTCATGTGGCCACTCTGAGTGTATGCCATGGAAACCCCTCTGTGTGGCACTGACACCCAGCTGAGAAAGATTCACCCCCACCTATCCTGCATTTGTTGGAGAGGGCCTTAAACCTTCAAATGTACTTTTCAATTCTCTGGTTTTGCCTTCTTATAGAAAATATCAGGAGTAATTTCAACCAGCCAGCCAGCCAGTCTTGTACCAGCTTTCTAGGACTAAAAAGATTGATTTTAGTCTGTGATCATGATTACATTGTTTCAGAATCATTCTTGTTTAATTCCATTCACATCCACAGAGTTATGAGAACTACAAATTAGTGAAACAGGCAATGAATCAAGGGTATAAGGCTTGCCAGTAAAGGTTTAACAGACCTTTTTTTTCCTGAACATTGACTTTTTGCAGTTTTACTTGGCAATCATTTCAAAAGCAGGAACAAATGCATACAATAAGCACAGACAGTATTTCTACTTCTTGTCACTTTATCTTTTTTAGCTTGACATTGGAGGTAGGATGAGTTGCTCTGGGCAGATTTCTGTCAACTTCCTAGGTCAATAGATCTTACTTTAATAGTAAAAAAATGGACAAAACTATTCAAAGTTACTGAAACAATTATTTTAAAACTGCTAGATTTGGCAAAGCAATTTCCAGTTCAGTGCTTGGTATATACATCATTTTCCCTCAATTCACTCTCAGCTTTAGCCTCCTCACAGTTTTCCAGAGTGCAGGTAGCTGATGGATTTAAAAAACCTCCATCATAAAGAATGGAATGAAGGCTGCTGTTCAGTGGGGGATTTAGCCAGAGGGATCTGGGTGATATAATTTGGGGTGGGGGAGCCTCAGGAGTGAGGAGCAAAAAAACGCACAAAAACTAGGATGTGTGGAGAGGCAGAAAGGATTTTCTTTGGGTAAAATGGGACAGTTTTACCTTCTACATGCCTGTAAGATTCAGTTCAGCAGTGTCTGCTTGTGTTTATCATTTTTGCTGAAGCAGGGGAAGGACACAAATTTGGGAAGGTGTTCTAATTGTAAAATGGGATCACAGCCATAACCTAACTCCCTTGGACTCTTACCAAAATCCTACCCTGCAACTATACGTTTTAAAATATTTCCGTAAAAGAATAGGAGGGTATAATACAATATTCCATTCAGGTGTTACTGAATTGAATGATGTCATTTTCTTTCCATTTTTTCCAGTTGAGCCCCTATTTCCACTTCTGTTTAGCTCTAAAGAGATCACAACCTCACATATTTAGTGCTATAAAATAAATTAAAAATAGTTTCTTTATGGAGAGTTATCTGGATTTGATTTCTGGATTGAAATCAGTGGAAGCTTGCTATGGCAATGTTGGGGTACTTAAGTCAACATTTTGGCCTCCTATAGCATGAAACATTCTCTGTCAAAATGTCCAGGATGTTTAATGAAATTACATCTTCCTAATTCAGTAATAAGCTGTTTACACACTCTAAATCTGTATCTTTATGCTTCAGCAAAGCAGGAGAAAAGAAAATACTGCATTTCCTGCCCATAGAACATGGTTTTATTCTGTGCCAGTACTCATAATGAATATAAAGTCATCTGTACATAGAGAAGGCAAATGATTTCTTGTTTACCTGACCAGTTAACTGTATTAAACAAATATACTCTAGTCTCACTTAGACAATTAGACAAGCCACCCAACAAACTTGGCTTTCAGCAACCAACGTACATATGCCTTTAGCAATAGGCTGTTTGTGATGGTTAGGAGCAGAGCTTGCCTCCCTTCCCAGTTACACCCACCTGTGCACGAGGGGCATAACAGAAAGTCAGGATCTTCTTGTGATGCTTTGAAACATTCGGAGAAAGTTTCTTGTTTTCCACTGGCTGTATAAGAGTAAGGGAATACTGATAAAGGGATGAGCTTTCTGAGGGTGCAGTCAATGCTTTTCATACTCATCTGGTAAAGGTGATGAACACATCCATACCTAGGATGATCAGGAGTGTCACTGGAGTCAAGGCTGCTTTCTCCTTTGGTCTGTCTCTTTTACAGGGACTGTTGCTAAGCAGAGTGCTAATATCAGCCACTTCCTTTTTCTTCTAAGATAGTTTTTAATTTTCACTCTAATAACTCTTTGTGACCAAAGCAATGCATGTCAGACTTGAATATGTTATTCCACTAAGCATTTAGCAGTGCACGGTGGTTGTTCAGAAGGCTGTCCCAGTTGTACTCAAAGGTGTTCTTCAAAAGATATTGCCTAGGAATTTTGCTCAAACTGTTCCATGTTCCGGAGTTGCTATGATTGCTACTGCTCAGACTGAGATTTTTGATCTCTACGGATGGTAAGACTTGTTCCAGTATTCAGCTTATTCAACCTTATAGCCTCTCTCTTCCTCCTTCTCCACTCCAAGGAGTGGATGAAATTGTTAATAACATTGACAGGTGCAGAAGAAATTCACAGAATTCACAGAGTGACTAGGTTGGAAGAGACCTTCAAGATCATCGAGTCCAAACCAAATACAGGGCACTCTGTTAGGTGGCTTGTGAAATTGAAAATTGTTAGGTGGCTTATGAATTGAAAGCTATCATGTTTTTTGTTTTGTTTTTACTGATTGCTAGAGGAATCATGTCTGTAGATGAAAGTATCACAAAAACTAGAAGGGTTTAAGCAAACATGTTCATTGGTCACAAGAATTGCTTCAAGTGGTTCACGCAGATTAAAAAAAAAGTAGTTCAAGGACTTCTCAGTTTCCCAGATAATACAGTTAAAAGACATTACATAGGTAGGGAGGAGCAAGTTGTAGCGGGGAAAGACTCACCTACAGTTGTAGGAGGGGAAAGAAACCCCAGAAGCAAGTTTTGAAGTGCTTTAATAACAGAAACATAGCAGCTGTTTTTACTGTTAATTTGTATCAGGAATACACCAAGGGACCACAGTTTTTGGTATTGGCTGGCACTAAAACAAAGCTCTTTTACTTCCAGGAAGAAATTTTCTGGGAAATGTTGAAGGCATTATTTACTAATTTCTTGCCTTCTTGTCTGTTTTTCTCAGTTTTAATGTGTGTAAAAACCAGAAGCTCATGTTGACATCTCAGTAGTAATTCCCATGGCAAGTAATTCAGGATAGATCTGTAGAGATGACAGACATCAGTCATTGGAAAGTTATTGGACGTCATTGGAAGTTAACTGCAACAGCTGAGGATATGGCTGACAAATATTCTTCTCTCATTTTGATCTTGTATCAAAAATCTGTACCAATGGATTGATCACTAAAAGTACCTCTTGTAACAGTCAATCAAATAATTCTGAGGATGGATATAGTATCTCCAATTTTACCTTTTTTTCTTTGTTTCTTGCATGGAAGTAGGGGCAAAACTTGTGACATTGACTATACTGGTTTAATCTAAAATTTCAAATGCCAGATAAAATTTCAATATCATATATAATATAAATACCATAATTATAACCTGAAAGTAGATCATACAACATGAGGGTGGCAAAAGGTAAGCATTCAGAATTTAGGTAGTGGTAGTAGTAAGGCTCTTAGTGAAGCCTTAGTGAATGTCTTAGTGAAACCAAAATCATTAGCCTTCTGTGTTCCAATTACAGCTCATGTAGAGTTAAGAACTTGTATCTCCTCACAAGTGTGATAAACCAGAGACAGCTGGGACCCAGGTTTTGTGCCCGGTTTGGGTTTGTGCCCCGGCATTGTGCCTCAGATCTGTGAAGCAATTGCTTGCCATGTCAAGTGGCAAAATGAAATGAAAGAACTGGATTGGTCAGAGAAGAGCCCACTGTGGTGTGGAAAGTAACGTAACATAATGACAGCCTGCAATTAACGTCAACGAAGTTGGTATTAACTTAAGTAGAGGATCTAGCACACCCTTTCCCCAAGCTCTGTAGAGGTTTAGTTGCTGTCCTCAGCTTGTCCTGCTGATATCCTGTCTCTGATAGCCTCAGTCATTCTTTCCTTTCATCAGTCTACTAGTCACTCCCCAGAGTTTTACTTTCCAGCCCTTCACAGGGATTCACACTCCACACTTTTCTTTCAGTGGTGTGTTAACTTCTCCACAATAAATATGTGCACTGCCACTGTGGAAGAAAATGCTGGATGCTCTCTGGCCATGGGATCCTTTCCCTGGTTCTTAGAATAATTTATACAGTCTGGGTTTTTTTAGTATAACATGTCACACCACTTGAGAAATCTCATAGAGGTTTCTCCAGAGAAAACAAGGCTGAAAATAATGTGGAGAGAGAGTTAAACTCTAACAGTGAATAGCAGATGAGCTCTGTGTTATATACTGTTATCACTTTTTATTTTGTTACAGTAATTTTAGAACTGGTTATGCAAGGTACTGTGGAATGAGGAAGAAAACTTTCTATGGAGATTAGATTGTCCAAATGGGGGAAAAAAGTGAGAGCTAAGAGCAGCGAAGGTTAGAAATAATGAATTAACTTGCTTTAATAACTTAATAACTTTGTTTTTCAGCAGAATTAGCCTGTGTTCCTTATTTACAGAGTGACACCTTAAGTGTGTGGTTATATTAAAGTTTGTCTAGTTCCAACCCTCCTGCTGTGGGACAGCTTCCACTAGGCCAGGTTGCTCAAAACCCTATCCAACCTGGTCTGAACACTTACAGGGATGGCACATCCACAGATTCCTTCAGTAACCAGTCCCAGTATTTCACCACCCTCACGGTAAAGAACTTCTTCCCAGTATCTAATCTAAACCTGCCCTCTTTCAGTTTGAAGCCATTGCCCCTTCTCCTATCTCTTTCTGCCCTAGTAAAAGTCCCCCTCCAGCTTTCTTGTAGGCCAAATTTGGGGACTGAAAGGCTTCTCTAAGGTCTCTCCAGAGCCTTCTCTTTTCCAGGTTGAAAAACCCTCTGTCTTTCTTGACAGGAGAGGTGCTCCAGTTCTCTGATCATTTTTGTGACTCTTCTCTTGACTCATTCCAACATGTCCATGTTCTTCTTATGCTCCGGAGCTGGATGCAGTGCTCCAGATGAATCCCCTCCCTTGACCTACTGGCCACACTACTTTTGATATGGCCTAGGATGCCATTCGTTTGACATCTGGAATGTCAAGCTTCTTATCTGCCAACACCCCAAGTCCTTCTCCTCAGAGCTGCTTTTGATGCATTCTCTGCCCAGAGATGTGGTGAACCAGTTTTACCATGTTGAATGTACTTAAATTCACCGTTGAATTGGCTTTGTGTGGCAAGGCTTTCATAGCAGAAGGACTATACGGTTGACTTCCCCCACATTCCATAGAGCCAACACCAGCCAGCTCCAAGAGGCGCTGCTGGCCAAAACTGGGCTCGTCAGTGATGGTGGTAATGACTCTGGGACAATGTATTTAGGAAGTGGAAATAAATTACTCCACAGAAGCACTGCAGCCAGAGGAGTGAGAATATGTGGAACAGCCCTGTGGGCACCAAGTTCAGTGCAGAAGGAGGGGGAGAAAGTGCTCCAGGTGCCGGAGCAGAGATTCCCCTGCAGGCCATAGTGCGGCCCAGAGTGTGCCCCTGTACGTCCATGGAGGTCCATGGAGGAGCAGAGGTCCACCATGGAGAATCGCCATGGAGGACCCCACACCAGGGCAGGTGGATATCCAAAGAAGGCTGTGGCCCTGTGGGAAACCTGTGCTGAGGAGTCTCCTGGCAGGACCTGTGGAAGCACACAGAGAGGAGCCCACACTGGGGGAGAGATGGGCACGTGGCATACAACCCAGCACAACAAGGCACTTCATTCAGCTGAACGCACAACTTTTCCATTGTTTATCATGTACATCCATTGCGTGAAAGCTGCTGGGTTTTTCACCTTCAGTATTTGCTTGGTTCTCACAGTGTTAGGATGATATTTATAGTTCTCATTTGGTTCATCTGGCAGGATTTCAGCTTTGTTTTCCTTTTCTGCTGAGTGTTGAATACAGCTTTCTGAACTCATATCACCACAAATGCTTTCTTATGTGTTTGGCATTTTGTTATCTGTTTGGCACTACTGTGGGTTTGCCTTGCCTATGCATCTTTTCTTTGTTTTATAAAATGCTTATTCTGTTGTATACCAATAACATACATGAGGCAAATCTGAACTTTTGAATACTTGGTGAGAGACTTCAATATAGTTCATTTTTTTTCTTTTGTTTTTCTTCTCCACAAGCTTGGCATAATTATTTCTTCTGTGCCAGTAATTGCATATACCCCCTCATTGTCACACTACGACACGAAATAACTCACACACGGACACTAGATGTAAAAGGGGAAAGAAAAGAACCTAAAAGAGAGATTTTATTTTCTAACTCCACTATATATAGAATAGTAAAAGTGACAGTGGATTGGAGGGTGAAATTACCACCTCTCCAACCACACTGGTCAAACCAACAGTTCATCAATTCTCTCCACCCACAAAGAATGCAAAACAATCATTGTTTATATGAACAGTGTGTGATAACTGCAGTAGAAATATATAAACATCAGAAGGCATTGAAAACTTCTAGAACTTTAAACCTCAAAAGAACAAGGCAACAACCTCATTTTAATGACTTTTTAGTTTCCCAAACAAATCTTGAGTTTGTATTTGTATTTCCTTGCCTATTTCAGAATCGGAACATATTTTGGTGTACTTTTCCTTGTGAGCCTTTTTCAGTGACACTTGATGAGTCACTTCTGCACATGTTCTTTGTAAAACTGTTCAGATTTGAGCATGCTCATCAGTGCTGCACATATCCTCAAAGCTTGACAGACTAAGATTGTGCCCATATGGGCAGGTAACTTTTAATTCAGTTTGAAGATTGCGTGGGAGGTTCAGGCTCTAAGAATTATAATTTTTATCTGCAAACTGAGTTTAGAGGCTCAGCTGAACTTCTGTCTGAGAAGCCAAGCTTGTCATTCTGTATCTACTTGTCAGTGGATGTCCTGGCTCCAAAATTTCATCGCCCTTTTGTGCAAGATTATCCACTGTAAGTTTAATTATTTTTCTATAGTTTTGCAAAAAATCATATGTGGTTTATCATATGTGGTTTATTGTTCCTCCAAATTCTTGGGTACATGAACTGAAATAATTTATTTTACTGATGACATATTTGAGGCTTCAAATTTTTAGGAGGGAGCTTCTAGGTCTTCATACAAGTACTCGTCTTGTAACACATATAAATGCTGCAGTACCAGCCTTTTATTACCAATTCTGTTTCCATCTTTGTTTTCCTAACTAATTCCTATTTAAATTTCAGAGATCCTCTTTAGTTGTTAAAAATCACCATGAGATTGTTAAATGTGCTTCTGCCTGTTCAGGAACAGGGAATCAGTGTTCTATTTTAATTCTTTTTCTTACATACAGTCATCTTCCATAAAATGCTTCCTAAAAGTAGGATTTTCTAAATCCCTAGGCATTGCCATGTACATAGGACATCACAAGAGCTGCCACTTCCATGAAAGAGAGGGACTGTGACCCTTGTGGCTGTGACTGTATTGCTCTGTTAAAACACTCTCCTTATTCTATATGTCAAACACTGGTAACTACCAGATATTGGGAAGAGAGCTTGGCCTGGTGCTGAGTACACCACCTGTTCTCTGAGGGTCTTCTGCAGTCAGCAAACAGAATAAGAAGGGCAAAGCAAGAATAGGGGTAAGCAAGCTTCTACTTTCCACAGATTGTGGCATCACCCTTTATTTTAAGACCAAGCAAGAATTACAGGACAGCAAAGTGCTGCCTGCCACTGCTGGGGTAAATAAAGCAGTTGAACTGATTTTCAAATCACTTATAACTCATTTAAACTACTTAGTAAACAAAATCTGATTATTTCTGCCTGTGTCTGTGTATGAACATGGACAGGACACATTTCAAAGTAAGAATCTTGGTGTTTTTTTTGACTGCACAGCTTGACTAATTCTAATTGCAACAAGAGGTTTCCACAGCAATAGATCTGTACTGATTGCTGTTGTTATTATTTAACTGCCGAGGTGAGTTGCAATTTTAAGTATTGTTCTTTACAAACAGAAAGAACATGCAAAACAACTCACACTTGGTTTAAATTAATTGCCATTCTGCATATAGTATTTAGGAGCCAGTCAAAGCAGAATGTTGATGGATCTCAGACAGTCAGTTTATTGTAGCTGAAATAAGTATTTAAACCTGTTAAGTCTATATTTTTGAGCATCTAAATAATGAGTAATATCAAGGTGGCTTATTAAATTGCATTGCATATAGAAGTGCTTGAAATTTCTATCATAATGGAAAAAGGAGGATACAAGTCTTTTCATTACATTTTTCTTAGGTTATCCCATATCCATACTGCATACTACCCATAGCTGCAATGAGATAGCATAGCTCATTGTCTATGTATAGTGTTTTAATTCATATACCCTGTGCCTTGCACTAAGATTAAGTGATTTAAGCAACTTGTCATCCTCTACAACTTATCTCTTGATGGGGTAGGTAAAGCAGTAGAACTGTTTCACACCACTTGCAACTCATTTGAAATACCTAGGAAACAAAAACTGGGCATTTCTGTTAAAGTCTGAGTCTGGATGTGGCTAGGACACAATTTACATTAAGAATCTTGATGTATAATACAAAAAATGTTAACAGAAAAAGTATCAAAATAAATTTGCTCCAGTTCAGAATCAAAGTAATGGTGTGATCTCTAGCAGGAATATGGTAGGACTTCTGTCTCTCACAGAGGTGGATATGGCAGTCTGCTGTGAGTCAGGATTCCTCAGATTTGCTATCAGCTTCATGATGTAGAATGCAAAATTTCTCTGTCTGATTTTCATCTCTATCCCTGGCAAAATATTTTTATTATAAATGTCTCAAGAAGAAATTAACAAATTCTATATTTATATCCTATTCTGACAGAAAATCAATGCTGGTTGCTCCTAGAGTAAAAAAAAAACTAATTATTGAAAATTGATAATTTTAAATGCAAACCCTTTCCCCCACATTCTGGTGTGCTGAGGGTAGGAATGGGCTCTTCTGCCTGCAGTGACTTCGTTATACCTTGGCACTAGGAGCAAATTAAAGTATCTTTGATGTTGTCCTAATCTGAGCAAAGTAATTAATGCTCGCTTGTTTCACTCATGGAAGAGAAGTATTTCACCTCTTGGGACTCTTTTATGTAATAGAACATAGTGTTGGATTAAAATAAACCCACCTTAATTGCAAAGGGTAAGGTGGCCTCAACCTCAGACCTTGCTGTATACACACCTGGACAATCCAGTGGGTTTTTCCATTTAGTGCTACTTATTTCCTAACAAAATCCTGTACATATCAAGATCAAAGACAAGTAAGACTTTGGGAAAGAATTTCAAGTTTGACCAGTCATGAAAGAACGGAATGAGCTCATTCTGTACATAAGAGACATTAGCTGTATCCAAAAAGACATCTGGCTCCAGAATTATTTACTAGGGTATTTGTGGATCAGATCCATATGAAAGTCCTGAATGGAGCAAAACCTTTGGCATGTTATATTTTGAAACCAAAGAGAATTGAATAGAATGTCAAGAAACTCTCATGGTTGTTCTTTTGGGCACACCCGCTAACTAGTCATTATTATAGCTAATATTTGCTCATAAAGTGAATGGAACATAACTGTATTTATGCATGTGAATTAGTCAGTTCTACACCAAAATTTATTTAAAAAATAATTTTCCTCAGACCATTTTTTATTCAAAGGCCTTTGAAAGTTAATGTGGGAATGTTATTCCTATGGGCTTACAGGTAGGAAGATTATCTGAATTGATTTAATGAAGAATGCCTTGGGAGAAGAACGGTCTTTGGGTATTTTTTTCTGTGGTCCAGAAATCCAGACAATGGAAGTCATGACAAAGTTCTATGCAAATTTATATTTTTCTTAAATTATGCTAATTTGCTAAAACATAAGAATTTGCAGTTGTATTTTAGTGATTAACCTCCTAACTCTCTTCTATCCTCTATTTTTCAGAGCTGGATAAGAACTTAATTTTCATAGAACATTATTCACCTCCCACTGAAATCAATTATGAGACTTCTCTCGGAGCTCATATAAATTTTATTAATCCTTTAATAATGCATACTTTGATAATGATTGTATCCTTTCCCATGCTGCCTTACTAAGTGGACAAAGTGCTTCCTACCCCAAGGCAATGCATAATGCAATGTATAATCACAGTAGCCGAATGATTGCATATCTACTGCTATGAGTTAATATCTTGAACAAGCAGTTATACATTGGCTTGAACGTAACTGTCTCAATTTTTTATTTGCTCTTGAGTGTTTCTTATATCTTTACTTCATAGCACTGCCAGATGAGATTACACAAGATTTTTCCATGCAAAGGCCCTCTTTCCAACTGCTATGACTTTGTAAAAATTTTAATTTCTTGAAATTTCTTTTCTAAAAACTTAAATTTCTTAAGTTGACACTTTATAGACTTTTGATCCACTTCCACCAAGTCTTTTATGAAGGAGGAGGTGGAAATACTTCAGGGAGAATGTAGAAAGAATATAAATTGCTTGATATATCATTTAACAAATCAACATATTGCATCATCATGGAATTTGGTGAGGACTTGCTTATGTGTAAAAATCATGTCTTGTCAACTACACTTGAAAAACCAAACACTTTTCCATTAGAGCTGACCAGAAATCAAGTTGTTCTTATGACATTGCTGATGCCATCCCAGGGTGTTACATTTAGCTCAGAGAGATCCTGGTATTTCTATTGTGCAGTAAAGCATTTAATGGATGCCAAATCAAACTCCTAGTCTTTCTGTAATTCAGCAGGAAAGTAAACTAGACACTGGGAAACGGAATCAAACCCTTCTGATAAACATGTTTGCTTTGCTAATAAGTTTGAAGGGTTTTTTTACCCCAACACTAAGTGTAAGACAAGAACAGTAAGTAAGTTGATGTTGGTTTTAACCAGATGAGAACTCCTTCCACCCTGATTATTTAGTATAAGCATGACCACAAGTACAAGAGAGAAAATGTCCATCCAAACCAATATTCCATCTGTGGCCATGGCCAACAAAATGTCAAGGAAAGAGCTGAGCAGGCACAAAGTGATAATTCTGATGAATACCACTGAATGCTGCACAAGCCTATGCTCAGGGGAGCTTGATGTGATTCCTTTGAGACCACCATCTCTATGGATTTCTTCTTGTTGGTTTTGTTGTTGTTGTTATTGTTTTGTTTGTTGTTACGAAGGGCATATGGATCATGGTTGCTAACAGATGATACGGATCATCTCTCAGTAGAGAAGAAGCAAACAAAATGGAACTTGGAAGACCTTTAACTTGCTTTAAAAGTTGCTTAAGACTGACCAATTTCATGCTCTTGGACTTTCTGCTGCAGTTCAGCTGTTGTTAGTTAGCACATGAGTTTTCACTGTGCCTTTTTGTTTTGGCCTTTGCTGTTGCTGTTACTGGATTTATGAGCGTGTCAGCTTCTTCTTAGAGAAGCAAAGGGGAGGTGGAAAGTGCAGCACTACCTGGGAGAGAGGGGAGAAGAAGAATGTGGGCCTTGGGGATCATACAGGGAGATAGCTGGAATGAATGAGTGAGGAGGCAGAATGCAGAAAGGTGTTAGAGGGAAGTGGGTACATGTGGATGAATGAGGAAACTGAGATTGTGTGTGAGGTAGCAAATGAAAAAATGAATGAGATATATCACTGTTTGGACCTCCAGATCCTGGAGACAAAGTAAATCAAACACAATTAAAGATACTGGCTGGCCTATGTGACTAAAAGGGTTAAAAAACCATGGTATAAAGAATTCCTTTCTGTGCTGTTCTGGGCAAGCCATGAAAAGGACGTCATGCTTCTGAATTTTATTTGTCTTGGAGGTGGTGCACGGACATCCTTGTGTCTCCTTTAGATGACACTGCTTGCTGGTTAAGAAAAATTTCTGTCACTTGTCAACTTTGATCCCTCCCTCTGTTTAATGACTACTGTTCACTCAATGAAAACTGTGACTACTGTCTGAAAACTAGCAGAGCAGCGAACACACTACAGAAATAACTAGCAACATCCTGGTTTCAAGCAGTTGTCTGCTTCCTTTAAGCTTCATAAACAACACAGGTAACATTAGATGCTTATTACTGTTCCTTCTCTCCTCTCTTCCGTGTCTTTATGTTACCTTTTATCTCTAAGAATTCTCATGTTTCTTGCTTGTACAGTACAGCAGAGAGTAATTCTATGCTCTTCTATAAGCATCACCATGGCTTAATAAATATCTGAATAAATAAAAAAAAATAGGACAATGCAGAGAGATGTAAACAAAATTAAACTCTAATCTAGTTTGGCAAAGCATGCAGGTGCATATTTCAAAGAATTGATTCAGAGCATAGGATATTATGGTGCCTAGCACAGGAAAATCCTGGTCCATGTGAGTGGAGGTCTTAGCTGTTAGGGTAAAATTAATGCCAAAGCATGCAGTTAGTTTGTTCTGAAAAGCCTATGTTCTTAAATTACCTTTCTGAACAAGTATGTGGAATGGAATTGGGCTTTAAATAGAATCTGACTTTACAGACATCAGTAATCCCAGTTGTTCCAACACAGCTATTTGAGTTTAGAGTTTTATAAATTCTCAAGAATGTTGCTGAGTTGACACCTAAGAACCAGTACCCCACAGACATGAAATGGAAATGTTCTTAACGAAATGCAATGAGAAAACTGCAAAAAATACACCAGATAAGGGGGAGGGGAAAAGAAAAACAAAGAGGGAGAGAGAGTACACAGACTAGGATTGGCATTTCCTTGTTACTCATTCCTTCCTCCAAAGAAACGTTATGCTGCTGCATGATTTTTGCACAAATACTTCAGCTAAAACTCCACACCCTTGTTCTGTTTCTACAGCCTTCACATGGCTCCCAAACAGACTGTCTTGATTACTTCTATTGATCTTTTCATCAGAGAGTACCTTTTTGACGAGGATTTACTTTATCTACCAACAATTATTTTACAAGGCTCTGATCTGTCAGCATGTGCATTGTGTTGGGGCAGAGTCAAGACCATGCTTCAAGGACGTTTTTAGGCACCACGCTGAAGGTAATACAACTCATCCACAATGGCAGTCTCTGTCTGACTGTTTGCTCTGTATAGATTCAGTTTGTGTGACGCTGTTAAACACCCAAGCCTTTGTCAAAATGAATAGGAGATTTATTATCTGAGATAAAATGACAACTACTCTCAACCTTTGCAGAACTCAAGGGCAAAGCAGTTTTTCTAGTTAGAAGAACTTTGTCCACTACCAGGAGCTAATGACATTGCATGCTTGGATAGAAGTGAAGGTCCCTAAAAATTCCTGCCATGAAACCTGATTCAGTAAAACAAGCAGCCATCACAGTCCCAAACACACCCATGTTAACAGCAGAGGGACCAATCTTTTCTGCTGGGAACGATCCCTGGAGACCCAGGTCCCTTGCTGCTTACAGGTGAAATGCTGACTGCATATTTAGAGTTTAACATGGTTGTTGGCATGTGAGCCTTATATGCAGAGTAGTGAAATGTACAGGTAACACTACAGGAAGTAAAAAAATAGCAGCATATATATCTCACAGTAGTAATACTGATTGTCTAGAGTGCTTATAGTGGAACAGAAGTCCTGGGAGAAAGCCAGACTTCAAATATATTTCTAAAATAATGCAGGATTTTTCTTCAAGTGTCAGTGATGCTTATGTTTTTTTTCTGGAGCTGACTGTGATCCAGATTTTGTCCCGGCTGTGCAAATCCAGTCTTTTGGCTTCAGCTAAAGGGGCTGGGAGAATAGGATTTGGCTGGATTACACCACTTCCTGAGGTAGACATTTCTAAGAAATAACTCTCAAAGCTGACTGGAGGTCTGCTGTGCCAAAAAGCTTGCCTAATTTTTCTAATTATGCCAGCTGAGCCAATAAAATATTGCCACTGCTGATAAACCTTGTATTACATCTGACTTTGAGTTGAAGAGGGAGGGCTGGACAGACTTCAGAGCAGTAAGGGTACAAGTAGCTCCACTGATAATAAGAGGAAAAAAACTGTTTGAAATAAAACCAGCAGTAGACAACAAATCTGCACTTTCCCTGTAGATCCTTTCCCTTTGGAGACCCTTGGCCACAAACTGCAGAAAGTCCTCTCAGTGTGAAAGTTGATATACATATCAATGCAGATTGCCTAACACAGCTGAAGTATCTGAGTCACATCCTAGATGACACAGAACCTTTTGGGAGAAAGGAACAAAATAACTTCTTGCTTCATGCAAAACACTCTGTTTGCTATTGTGTTTTATAGAAGCTTAAGGCTGACAAGATAGACTGATGATCTTCTATGCAACTGCTCAATTAAATGCACAGCTATGAAACTTCCTATGTAATTCTGAAAGCAGCTCTTCGTATTTCCTGGAGACTAATAACAAAAATTCTTCAGAAAAGTGAAAGCCTATGAATTTAATTTAAAATATAAACACACACTCTGATTTAAAAAAAAAGTTTAAAATATGTATTTCACAACTTCAAAAAGTTGTATGTCAGTAATTGGAATTAAAGTCAGTAGCCTGCATCATTTAACAGAAGCAAGTCAATATAATCACAAGCACAAATACGCATTAAGATACATGATACAATGGATATTAAGAATGAAACAAAGAATAAATAACAAGACATACATAGCCTCAAGGAATGCAAGCAGGGATGGAAGTATTCTTACAGTAAGGTGGAAAACAGACTGTCCTTGTGTATGTTTTGTCATTTCCTTGTAAGCGACATGTTTGATCTTGACAGTTATTACTTTTGCAGTCAGGATACTTGAGTGCACTGGTATGACACATCAGATTCTCAGCAGTGCCAGAACTGTTTGGCACTGTGGGAAGGAATACGTACAGCTTTGAGCTTTCCCAGTAGTGTCCTGACTCAGCCCATCATCTAAACTAACAAAATCCCCAGGTTTGCCTGAAGATCTTTTGAACAGAGCAGGGACGTGCTCCCAGCAGAGACCAGGACAGCATCTGCTAGGACACAAGGGGCTGTAAAAGCAGTACCAATGCAACCAGGCAACCAGGGTACACCAGCAAAACTTGCTAATAAAAACAAAGGTGCTGGAAAAAGGACACACTTTCAAAAACCAGCTGGATACATTCTTCTCTTTCTTCTCTTTTAACCTCGTAAGAAGATAAACCCGTACCAAATCCCAGTGATGTTAGAAACTTGACTTTATGGAGAATGGTGGAGCAGTTTGCTTTGTTCACTGTGTATAAATACTATGTGTATAGCAACAGTATAAATACTGTGTGGAGTGTGCTTTGCCACAGGGGATATAGGATGAAACAAGGGCATTGCTGTGCCCTGTCTGCAGGGGCTGAGAGGGGCTGACCCCAGGGCTGCAGCAGGGCCAGGGCACCCCTCCTGGGGCCTCAGGGGTGTTGGGGACCAGTTTGCCAGCAGCGCTTTTCAACCATTTATGTGTAATCTTGGGCAGGAGTCAACAGGTTACCTCACTGAGGCAGATTAACCTGTGCTCCACTAAATTATTTTGAGGTGGAAAACTTGTGATTTCATTTGCAGTGCCTGTTTGCAGTAGGGGATGGGCTTTTTCTAATCCAAATTCCTATATGGGAAAAAGAAGGAAGGAACTATTAAAACAAAGGTAAAAACAAAGTCCCAGACCTTTCAGGCACAATCTTGGTTGCTGTCCCAGTAGCAGAAATGCAGCAGAGCTGCCAAGTCCTCTCAGAAGGAGTTTCCCAAAGAGTACCATGCTGCAGGTCCATACCTTGGTGTCCTTCCCCTGGAGGAGTGGGGATTGCCATCCCTGGAGCAGTAGGTGCCCTGTGTGTGTAGCACAGGGTGGTGGCAGTCCCCCTCTGCATGGGAGGAAATCACACTTGGCAGCCCCTTTCTCTGGGAGCCAGACAACACCTCACATTGGGATGGACCCCATTATCCTTAGGGGCTTTGCCAGGAGCAAGGCTTCTCCTGCTGCTGGTGCCCACATCCAGCAGGGTCCTGCGGGGTTAATAGGCTGTACCTGAAGGTCCCCTGGTGAATGGGGTCCTCCTCCTTATGTATTTCTCAACATTTCTTGGGAGGACATTCCTGGAGTTTCGGCAGTTTTGGGTTAGGCCCTGGGAAGGCCTCCTCCTTCCTGGTCTCTCACAGCTCCTGTACTGCCAACGTTTTTCAGCATCTTCAGCAGTTTGTCATAGCCATGGAAAAGCTCTCAGAAGAGTGGTTGTTCTCTTTCTTCCCTCCCAAAAAGGTCTTACAGCATGGATGAACTAGTTATGGCACATTCAGATAAATTTGTTTCATCAATGTACTGATTATTCTGAGTCTTTGTAAAAGGAGCTTTCAAAGAGCTGTGTGGGGCACAAGGCAGTTAGATTATTTATTATTTAATAGTACTTGTGAATAAACTGTATATGAGAGATTATTTGTAATGTATTACATTAATTATATATTTGATATAAGTTTTTAAAAACCATAGTTGCCAGGATTGAAGCAATTTGCTACCGGGTGACTTTATTATGAGCATATTATTTCTGAATCCTTAGCTTGGCCACATCAACAGGTCAGATTAATCTCAATTAGCCTAAAGTGAATTGATAACTAAGAGAAATAAATAAACTTGACTTTAGAAAAATGGCTCCATCTTTATCTTCACTATCAAAAATGCAAGAAGGATTGTGATTCTCATGCTTTGTGTGTCATTTCCAGCATGGTGATTTTGTCACATGTGCTGGAAAAATAATGTAATAACACCAGCATGACCATACCAGAATGAATGAACCAAGGTAGGGTAAATTTTCTTTGTCTCTGGTAATTTTTAGCCATTGTATATTCTTCAGGTGTGCTTCCTTAGTTGGGTAAGTGAGGTGTCCTTACTGGGATGCTCAGGGATCTTTTCAGTTGGGTGGATGAACATAAAAAAGAGTCTCTAAGCCATTTTTGTGGTTTCCTGAAAGTCTCAGAGATTAGTCACTGTGCATATTTATATTCACCTGTGAGGTAAATTGAGAACCTGTTAATGTCATGTCCACTGTGGTTACCTCAGTGTAATGCTGGCAAGTTTTATCGCGTGTCTTGGAGTGCAGGCCGGCCTTGATGGCCTTGTGGCTGTTTCATGTGAAATTCTGCTTCAGGAGTGCTTCTTTGGTTCTGGAAAGTGCTTCTTTGGTACTGAGGCAGAAGAGCTCATGAGCTTTGTGAAGTTTGCAGAGTTGAGTGGACTCAAACTGTTCTTTGCCCTTTCTCTGCAGTTTACTCTGAGCCTGGAGAGATAAGAAGTGGCAGAGGAGAACAGATCACACAATCTTTTAATCAGCTGAAGCCTTCCTTGTGATGATTTAAATCTATTTTACACTGCAGTTATGTCATAGGAGAATATACCCCATACTGGTTTCTATGAAAAAACTCAATTCTACCGCAGCCAAAACCAGCACACAGTGACTAACAAACTTTATTTTACTTTGTAAAAACCCAAATAATACTGGAAATCTAAAAATTATTTAGGTTGAGAATTTACTTATGATGGAATCTCAGCTGGGATTGAAATACTGTTTATTGAAATACGGTTCAGTAAAATCCTGTGCAGTATTACTGAGGGATGGATAACACTGTTCCCATAGCTTCCTTGCTAAATGTAAAAATTAGATCAGGTGTACTGTGACAACTTCTTTATTATGAATGCTGTAAAACTACTCACCATGAAGTATGTGAGATAATGTTTTGCATTATCTTCAGTTGACCAAATTTAGTGCAATTGCAATACAAATTTCCTGTAAAATAGCAGATATCTGAATAATGGACTTTAATTGCCATTAGAATGAGGTCATAAAGCACAAAAGCATTGATAGTAGAGCAAATTATAAACCTTCATCAGGTAGAATAATCTCATTCTCCAGAATACAGAGCAACCAGCAATTCATGTGAATAAGAAATTCAGTTCGGTTGTGGCAGGAGGTCATTTCATGAAGGTGTTTATGGTGTCTTTTCTGCATGTTTTCATGTTATAGCCGTGTTGCAGTTGGCAGCTATGTGCTTCAGTAGCTGTGACACTGAGTAATGACAGAAAGCTCAGTTTTGGCCCCACACCTCTCTAGAGGTCAGTTAAACTGGAATGAGAGTTTTTGACTGACTTCTCACTGAGTGAGGGAACAGATGCAGAGTTCACATCTGACATTCTCTGAAACAAAAGCCAATTTCAAATTTGCCTTGGAATCACACTCCTCTCAAGTATTTATGGCTTTTTTTTCTTTTTTCTTGTTTTTTTTTTCTTTTTTTTAAAGTCAGTGAATCCCAGTGAATCCTTGTAACTAGACTGCAATACAGAAACAATGGTTTCATTTCAGGCCTGGCTACTAAGACTTCACACATTTTCATTTTGTAAGACTGTGTGTGTGACATATCCACAATTACTCTATTTAAGAGTTC
Source organism: Vidua chalybeata (assembly GCF_026979565.1). Classification (NCBI taxonomy): domain Eukaryota; kingdom Metazoa; phylum Chordata; class Aves; order Passeriformes; family Viduidae; genus Vidua; species Vidua chalybeata. Next base: position 46,486,026 of record NC_071535.1, on the reverse strand, counting down.
CATATTTGACTGCCTGGACAGCCTTTGCTTTCTTAAAACAGAAGGAGGCATAAGTGGGATTTTATTTTTCTATGCATGGTCACAGCAGGAGGAGAGTAGTAAGAGGCAGGCAGAATAAGTTTCTGTCTATTTAAGAAAACCCAAACACAATTATTTTAATAGTGGAAACATTTGCTGGTTAATCATCATCAAATTGTAGTTATAAATAGGAGTTATACTGAATGCCAAAAGAAATCAGAGGCTCAAGAAGGAAGGTAATTTTTGAAGCTGTAAGGAGCAAAGGAAAATTTGACAGTCATGACCAATGCATCCTCTGCAAAAATGTACTTCCTGTGCATTTATAATTGTTTTATTATTACATTAGTAATGTTTGACTAGAACTAGTCTCATTTTCTATTATAAAACTCTGAATGTTGCCAGAGAGTAGCTTTTTTTTTTTTTTTTTTTTTTTTTTGCAATGGTTAGAACAAAACCTACTGAAGAGGTAAAAAGCTTCCTTCCTTTTTCAGTTGGGTTTTTACTATTATGAAGTGTGGCTTCCACTCTTGAGTTCTCTGTTATCAGCCCAGCTCCTGAGCTGTGCCACAAACAACCATAAGTCCTTCAATAGATTTTTTCAGAAAATGATGTGGTTTAAACATTGTCTTGCTTTATGAGGCAAATGAATTACTGGAAGCTGGAATATGAATAGACACATAATTTCAGGTTATAGTTTATATGTTGCTGATAGTTACAAAGCATAATTGAAAAGTGATTATTAGTAATTTGTTATTTACACTGCAGAGTTTTAATATGTTGTGTGAAGAAAGATTAAAAATAAGCTGGTCATGAAGAACTTGAGCCACATAACAAGAGACCTGAGTTGAGAGCGAAGGCATGAATGCCCATTAATTCAATATTGAATTTAGGCACTAAAACTTTGAATACTGGTGGGTTTTTCAGCTGGAATAACTTCTAAGTGAATGATTTCTCTGCTGCAATTTATTTGTGCTCCAACGATGATCAGATAAAAAAATTAAGTGATGTATAAACAAATCTTGTTATGTTATCTGGAATCGATGCTTGTAGATTCAGGATTAAGTTAAGGGCACAGCTCATCCTCAGCATCTGAAAGCAAGGAATAGTTGTGTGGCTCACTTTGAAGTGCCTGGGAAGAAACTCTTCTGACAGCAAACCTGTTCATCCATGTCTGTAAGCTGCGAGCCCAGAGCCCTCTGGTGTTGCTGTCGGTGTAACAAACATCAACCATCTACACCAGCACAGCTCAGGGTGACCTGCAGGTGTTCTGACCTGTCATGAAAGACCAGCCAAGCCAATCACTTTCTCCCACCCAATCACTTATTGACTCCATTATTTATCTATGGTTATAAAAAAAAATGGTAATTTGTTTTTGACAAAGATAAGTGGTACAACTTATCCTAGCTTTTAGGAAGGTTTACTTTGGAACTATTACCCAATCTGTGTCAGCAACAACTCAGAGCAAAGATAGGTCCTATGTTAAAGCAAATTTAAGAAGAATGTAAGTCTGCTCTACTACATCCATTGCAGTGCTCTGGTTTACATTTACTCCATGTCTTGTTTCAAGAGCTTTCATTTAGTCTTTAATGCCCAAAACATATTGTCCCCTGTCCTCCTTTTGAATTGAGGGTTTCCATTTGCTCTTTCCCAGCATTGGGACTGCATCTGTGATAGAAATCCTTCCTTCTCCAAGGCAGGGTCTCCAGTACTTCCTCAGCCATAAACTTGGTGTACCTCCATGATTTACCTTGGCTTATGTTCCCCTTGTTCCTGTCTCCCCATGCCAGGACTGAAGCCTGTCAATGCCCTTGCTTCTATTTCTGTTTTTTCTTTTCTTACGCCACCAAACTCTGCTGTCCCTGCCATTATCACCTGTCAGTCCTCCCATGTGCCACATGTCTCCCCTTCTCTTCTTCCTCATAGTATTACTTTTTTCTCTTTCAGTGTATGAAATGGCTGGTGGTACAGACTTACTTCACACCGGGATCTCCAGGAAACAGGATATATTCTGGGATGCTGAAATACAGGCTTTGTATGGGAAAACAACTAATGATCTTGAAGCAACATGCAGGAAATCTGCCATTTCAGTAGGTTAATGCTGGGCAAGGAGCTGTTGTGGACCAACAAAACACATAATAATGAATTTTCTATTATAGACATTATTTCCCTTTTGCAGAATGAACAGCAGAATAATAATTTCCTAGCCTGCCTGGTAAGGCCAGAAAATCTGTTACACACCGAATGGTCACGAATTCAGCAGTGGTGCTGCATTGGGAAGCCTGGAGGGTTAGCCGGGAAGGGAGGAACAGAGCAGTGTGCCATCTGCTGGCCTCGCTGGGCAGCAAAAGAGCCCAAGGCATGGCAAAAAATTAACAAATGTCAACAGGAAGCTGGGACGGAGCTCGGGATTTCTGCCAGCAGGAAGTATGGTGGTGTTAGTGTTTCTCACGGAAATATCAGTGCTCGCCTCTGAAGGGGGAAGTATAGGGGTGGTTATTGTCCTGTAAAAGAAAAACAGGTGTGAGAGCAGCCTAAGCTGCTGCAGGGCACCCTGTTCCTCCCTCTGTTGAGCCATCCAAACTGTAGGGTAGGAGAAAAATTTAGTAAAAAAAACTTCAGCTTTTTACTGTTCCATTTACAAATCCTAGAGCAGTTACTGGTAGGATGGTGCTTGGCATTATACAATGTACAGTCAGAGCTGTGCTGGCTGGCTCAAAGTACTCTATTACTAAAGCTGAGTAGTGTAAGAAAAAATTTCATAAATGCCAGAAGTTTGTCTCCAAAAAGGAGACCGAGGACTTCTACAATTTTATTTGAACAAAGGGAGAGAGTCCACCATGGAACACACCTACGGCGTTTTCTCTCTCGAAGTTTCAGAGGGGGCACCCTCCTTTTATCCTAAACTGGCCACATGTTGCCCTCTTCCTTTCCCCATTGGCTGAGGCACTAGGAAGGTTCAGCCTTCCGGAACCGCCTACCACATATCCAACTTTGAACCTACTATTTTACCCTAAAATTCAGAAACTCAGGCTGTGCAGAGCCTTGTCTGTTTCAGGAGCAGAACTGCTTGGGCTCTGCAGCAAACCCACTGCCCAAAGTCAGTAGAGACACTGGGACCCATTTCAAAGACCTTAACACCCACACCTTCACCCAGCAAATTGTAAAGAGATGAGCTTTCCTCTCAGTTGCAATCACATAGATCTACAACAGTGCTATTTCAGAGATTTATTTATGTTGCAGTGGGCTCTAAAACATGAGATGGGCTGGTATGAAATACTTTGGCTAGTTTATGCCAGTCAGGTAAAGAACTTTCAGGGTTACAAAACATTTGCAGACTCAGAGAGGTGCTTGCTTTCCAAGAGTTCACTAAGTGATAGCAGCTGAGGTGATGTGCTTGGAACACTTCCAAGTATTTGGTTGTGAGTGTTTTTCATTCAAAGCAATATCAAAGCTCTATAGTGGGTTAGGTACCACAGCCTACATTGATTTTTGATCTGGAGCTATGTTTTATGGACCCAGCAACTCTCATGCAAGGGATTCACTGAAAAGTCAAAGCAGATGTGCTGTAAAATGCTCAAAATTTATTAATCATAATTGCTTTTTTGTTTCTTAAGGAACAAAAATAAAATAATATTCAAAAACAAAAGAAAATATACCATACCCAGACAACATGACTGAGAGTAAGAAATGGGATATTAACATTAATTCTGAAAGAAATGATCCAATAAATCAGTTAAAAAAAAAAAAGTAATAAATAGTAGTGGTCCAACTTCTTGAAGCTTCCTAGGAAAGAATTTACAATTATTATTATTATTATTACTACTACTATTATTATTATTATACTTCTGTTTTAAAAATCCTTCATATGCCTCTGTTGCCAAATATATATATATATTTCTTCTGTAAACAGTTAACCACATAACAAAACAAAATTTAAAAATCCATATTTTCATACAGCTACTATGCTGATGGTGTTATGTAAACAAAAAGTAGTGTGCAGCAGCTTCTCACAATAGGACTTTTCCTTTTCATCACAAAAACATGTAGGGAAATATGTCCATCATAAATTGTTCTGAATATTGAAGTTTATAGTTTTGAAAACATATGGCTTTCTGCCCTGTAAGTTTTCCTCAGAAAAAACCAACCAAACAAAAAGAAACAAACAAACAAAAAACCCCCCCAAAAAAACAACAACAAAAAAAAAAACATATAGAAGCAGAGGGGTAGGGTTTTCCTTGGGTTTGGTTTGTTTTCTGCATTTGTCTTTTGATTTTTCTCGGTGAACTGGAATTAAAATGTTATTAAAAGTCCAGCAATTCTCAGAAGACAAATGAACAGAAAATGTCAAGATGAACTTACACCTCTCAAGGTGTAAAAGAAAAGACATAAAAACCAATGGGAGATATATTGATAATGAAAGCTGAAATTCTGTAGACAGACATACTGGGGGTTTATGCAGAAAACGTCATCTGTTCATCCAAAATTTTAGCTGCTCTTGACACTTCTGTATTTTTTGAAGTTTCTTTATTTAGTCTTATGCTCAGCCCTTGTTTGAGGACTCTCTCTAGTTCTAATTTTTGACATCTGCTTGCTCCTGAGAGGTCTTTTTCTGCTGTGTCTCCTGTTGGGTGTTGCCTTGGGTAATGCACTCAGCACCCACACAGCTGCATCTCTCCACATAGGTGTAGGAGTGATCCAGGGAGTTTCCATCACTGCACATCAGAGTCACCTTTCTCTTGCTGGTCTTGATTTCCTGACAGCATGAGCATTTGTGCACCATTGTGTTTGTCATTTGAGAATATCTGATAGAAAAACCAATGAGAAAGATTCAGAATTTATGTGAGAAATAATACTGCCCCTCCCACCCATTACAGAATATAACCACAAGTTTTGTGCTTGCATGTGGGACTATTGCTCAATATTAGCATTCTTACAGTATTGTCATGAAATACAGGTTAATTGCTTTTCATTGTAAAAATATATGATGCTAAGTCTTCATTAAGGCACAGGAAAAGTAAAGAATTATTCCAGATCATGTAGTGAGCCAGTCTAGTGAGAGAATAATGAGAAACAAATAACTTCATTTTTAAATGAGCAAAATCAAAATTTGGGTCTTTTTACTGTGATATTGAACAGGCTGTTAAACTCGGGGTAATCAAGCTAGTACAATGCCACGTTAATTAGCACAATGGAAACAGTTGATATCTGGGTGGATAATGGACACATCAGAAAAACACTTGTGATTTGCTTGATGTAACTGGTCTAAAGAGTAGAAGACAAGAGGCCACAATTATCTTTTATGCCACTTACCGTGAGTAAGCATCACAGCTGCCTTCACAGTATGTTATCTCAACAGGTGCAGGAGATAAACAGCCATTATAGTTGATGACAGTAGTCATATTGTGCTTCATACAAACTGAGGTCATCACAAAGCAAAGGAAAACAGGTTAAAATACATGTGCATAAAAATAGATAGCTGTGTATGATGCAACAGTTTGTAACTGAAAACTAAGGTGGAAGGAGCTGAAATAGGAAACTAAGTCACAATGCATATTTTTTAATTGCTGAGGGCTGAATGAAGACTTGCTGTTTGTGTTATCAGTGGATGAAACATTCCTTTTTTTCTTAGGCAACTTGATTCAGAATGCAGAAATTAAGAGCAGTACTGTGGCAACTGCTTGATGCACACCCATCTCTCAGAACTTGCTTCACTTTCCTCCTTAAAGAGAATGTATCTATGGAAATTGGAGAGTAGTCATAGTCCTCACCTTCCCAAAAAAAGCCAGCATTTAAGAGAAGGGGATGGGAAGGTTCACCATCTGTTTCACTAGGACCTAAAATGCATAGTGGAAATGTCCTGTTCCTTTCTTTTCCACCTGTTTCCTTTCTTACTCCAGTGAAGCATCGAACTCAAACCTGGTCAGATGACCTCTTCTGTCTATGCACCCATTGTGCAAAATGGGCTAATATACCTAATCAGGCACATTTAATCAATACTTTTAACAAAATTATTATTACTTACGTTTTGGTACTCTTTGGCACACTAAACAGCAGCCATCGTCAGATAACCTGATATCTTCCTTAAGTGGGAAAACATAAAAAGATAACTCAGGTTTCATATCTGCATACTAAAGCAGACTTTCCCTGCTTCCTAATTCTCTCTGGCACCAGAGACTGTGTATATTTTTGTATTGACAGGAAATCTAATTTCAAGCAAGGCTAAGTATTAAGGGCACATCACTACTTTAATATTAATAAGAGTTATTTCCTCCAGAAATGGAGAAAACCCCTCAGTTTAGTAGTATAATTTCAGCAAGCAATAAAGCTCCTAGTACAATTAAGCCAAAATATTGTGACCAAAGTCAGTAAAGGTGAAGGATTATAACAGAGAGGGTAACACAATGAGTGAAATGAGTGACGTGCCAGAGGCTGATTTTTGCTTCTAGGTCCCTTAACACTTTAAGGAATCCAAAATATTATGCTGTATCCTTTTCTCTAATGTCTGATCCTCAGTGAGGATTGAAATATAACTCATTTTAATTTTGAGTTGCTTTTCTGAGATAAAATTTGACTGGGACCAAGTTCAGAGAGGATAAAAAGAGAGTTACTTCCTGCATGATGCTTCTGCTAGTTATTTTCATTGGACACCATGATCCTTCTATCACTGGTGTTAGGCACTGCAACCTTTCCAAAAATGAGAACTGGTAGAACAGTACTTACTGGATCACATTCATCATAGTTCAAGGCAGGACAGTTTGCCTCTTTGATGACTTGAATGAACTGGTCAGCATGTTTTTCACATGTGTAAACAGTACAGTTATCACCAGGTGGATTCCAGTTTTCTCCTTCCTGAAAGTAGTCAAAAATGAATGCAAACTAAAATCTTCTTATATAAAAATGAAACAAAAGCCTCCAATGTCTTATTTTTGCTGTGTATAGTAGTTTGATTATTCCTAACAACTTCCTTGAATTTCAGCTGATAATTATTTGCCATATTATCATACTACTTATTAAGTGGTTTTCATTAACCAAGTGAAGAGGCTCTATTTTTATCTGGATATAGATGTGCTTTTTGTGTGAATAGGGTAAGTACGTGGACTCATTTGGAAAGAATAATTTGCATTTCAATGATTTTGTCATTAGAATTTACGGATGTGTCAAAATGCCTTCACAGATAAAATTATCCTTTGAACAATATGGGTGCTACAGTTTCAGAAATGGAGGCAAACAAAAGCCCTTTGCTTTCACCCATGTATTTTCCTATGTTGATTTCTGAAAGCCATTGTTCAGTATCATATCACAGTTGCTTCCAGAAGTCTTAGAACTGGTGTTTTGTGGTGTAAGGTACTGTTTAGGCTGTATGGAGATTGTCCAGCCCCTGCCTGAGTAAGCATTTGTCTGAGAAAAGATGGACGAAATAAATGTGACAAATACAAGGAGAGGAAAGAATGAAAAGACTAGCAGAGTTCCCCAAAAGTGAACTAAACCTGAGGTAATTACATGGAGCACATGTGTAATGTTGTCTCCCAGAGTCACTACACAAGCTGCTGCCTTGCACGTGCCACAGCACCGTCCGGGTTCCACTGTGTATTTATAGCCCTGTTTTGAAAGGAATAAAGAGACAATGGCATTAAGTCAGGTCACTGACCTGGGCTGGTGGTTACTGGAGCTGAGTGGGGTAGGAATTTCTGGCAGCAGAACAGCACTCACCAGTGGGCAGTATGTGTCACAGATAACAGGCTGGCACATGACGGTAAGGTGGTGAGGCCTTGAGGGAGAGGATGCAGAGCAGGAACATTCTTCACAGGGGCCTGATGGAACAGCAGCTCCAGGCTAGGGGAAGTTGGAAAAACCCATTATTAGTCAGTTAAAACAGGTTGCTCTGTGTATACACGTCACAGAAAACACAAAGATGAACTATGTATAGGCTAAGCTATCCATAAATACAATTTTGGTTGTTTTATTTATGCAGAGTTTCTGTTTTGGTAATATCGGTTTTGGAATCAAATTCTGCTAATGCAGAAAGGAGAGCCGAACATGATTTTGCTTGTACAGAGAGTGTTAACCTCAGTGAAATAATGAATAATGTTTCATCTCAGCCCTTCCTTCAAAATATAGACCATGATAGATGTCTCAAAAACACTACACTGTGAGCTATGTGAGGGTATATTTTTATAGTGAGCAACCCTGTGTACTTACTGCATAATAGGTTTCGTTGACTACACAGCCCTGTCCTGTAAAGAAGGAAGAAGGAGGTGTAAGTTTTAGGAGGCAGAAATGCATGAAAAAACTTCTGTTTCATAGCTTTGTAGGCCCATTTCATAAGCCTGTGGCAGCAGCCTTAAAACACTCATTCACAAAAAGGCCCAGTATGATATCAGAGATAACTTGCATCTTTCTTATAAGGTTTTTGTAACTTAGAAAAATACAGCAGTAAATAGCATATGAGGAGGGTGCACGATACTTACTGCATTCAAAGATAGGACAGCAGTTTCCAGGTGGCATTATTGTGATTATTTCCTGCCCCTCTAAGCACTGAGGTGTGATGTCAGTGCAGAGGCTTGTGTTACAGTCTGTCTCATGTAAGAGAATAAAGAAAATAAGCTCAGAATTTTTGAATTAAAGCAATTTTGTTTTACATGAACTTCTGAAGTCTTCCCATGGGGTAGATATGGTGTTTACAAAAGATAGTTTAATGACTAATTCAGTCTATGTGCCAAGGTGTTTTCAATGTGATTGGGCTTTCCCATAATCTTTGTAAAACAAAACACTGAGAAGAACAGAGTAGTATTTGCTGGAAAGAGACAATTTCAAAGAGAAATTTGTACCAATGGGGAAATCTGATGACTCTATTTGATAACTGGTTCTGGAACTTTCCTGAGTAATTTTTAAATAGTCAGGACTATTTTTAAAGTTAATTTTCTTAATACTGGTCTTTGAAATTGAAATTGTTTTAAATGGTTTTCAAATATTGTTTCAGATAGTGGCAGAATCAAAGGCTTTCAGTGTTAAATTATAGAAGATTTTCAGTTACTTTTCTATGTCTAACTATATAAAATCTTTTAATCTTTACATTTGTTATCTTCAGGCACTTACTGTATGCCCTCAAGAAGGCTCTAAAAAGCAGGATGAGAGAGAAAAGCATTATGACATCAATGCAAAGTATTAAAAAATGTGAAATGATTGCTGTAGTTCCCTAAAATTAATATAGCATATTGCCCATGATAAAGAACTAAGACAGTACTCACAGCACTCAGTCCTAGTACAGCATGGATCTTCTGGTATTGGTATCTGAACAGGCATGTAACCTGGTCCTTCACAAAATACTTGCTGTGTCAGAGAACATTCGTGCTTGGTACACTTCACCTTAAGAGTATTTTTGTCACAGACACATTCTTGGCAATCTTTTGTCCATTTTTCTCCTGGCTAAATAAAAAAGAAAAACACAGACAATGGAAAGAAAAAATTAAATATAAAAATAAACCAAAAAAATTTTATTTGCTTCTAGTTAACATGTTCATATAGGTATGTAGTGATAACTGACTATATCAGCTTTTTCATATTTCAGATTTTATAGGAGACCCTCAAACTGTTTATTTGGGGAAGACATTGGGGGCTACTAAAGGTTCTGAGTTCACAAAGCTATTACTTTCTATATGCTAATAGTGTTAGTATGAGGGTTACAGGAGTTCTAAAGGAGAAGTGATTGAGCCTTGCATCCATTTTTTAAAAAAAATTATCATATGACATCCTTATATTCACATTAGGTTGCTGATTTCCATGCAGCTGAGGAACTAATAATGCAAGACATGAACATGATAAGCAACAGGTAAGCTTTGTTATCCATCTCTCCCTTCATTTCTAGTAATTTTAACAAGCCAAATTTGTGGAAATAAAATAAGTATATATGCCTAACTTCCACTACTACCATCTCTCTCTCTCTTTTTTTTTTAAAGTTTTTTTTTCCCTGTATGTGATGTTATTGAAAGAATATTTTATCACTTATTGTTAAATTTCTTAGGGGTGCTCTAGTACTCATTATTTTTAAGACTGAACAAACATTTGTGACAAAGTTTTGGACCAAATATCATCTTGTTTCACTTGTCTGTGCCCATTAAGCCATACTCGTTGTGATACTCACCCTTCTGGACATTCCATTTGATTCTCTGCAGACTAGAAATAGAAAAAGACAGACAAACAAATGAATGGGTATTTACACCAATGAAAACTGACAAAGGAGTACATACGTACAGTTTCAAATAAAAATACTGTGAAGATAAAACTAACAAGAAAATTAATATGCAGACTAATTTTGCTGAACTGTAGAGTTCTACCATCTTGGTGGGTCTCACGTAAGGAAGGATGATGGGACAAAAGGGTAATATTGACTATGATTCAATTTGTAATTGGGGATACTAAGGGAGGCTGATTTGCAATGCTCTGACTGTGTAGAAGATGACTATAGAGCTCAGGCCTCCTGACTAATAATGCCCATCTTTATTTATTCCCCAAACTTGCTACAGATGACTTACAACATTCAGAGATACAGATGTTACTCTCTGCATGCAAGAGTGTCATTCCTTCAGGACAGAAACAGCCTTCAGTTACTCCATAGCCAGGACGCTCATAGCTGGAATGGGAAGAATATATGTGCTTGAGTAGAACACTTTTGTGGTGAGGAAGAGGGCAGAGCAGTGTATCATGTCAGATGCAAGAGAGACAAAAAATATACGCTTTCTGAAGGGCAACAGGAAGCACGTCTTCCTAGAGCTGATTGATATTTATAAATCTTGAATAAGTTAGTGAAATTCACAACACATTTCATTGTGAAATAACTCAAATTTCTGAGGAAAGTAGATAGATAAGAAAAATATAAGCAGGTGCTTCAGGGTGGGTTTTTTTTTGTTTTCCAATACCTTTGGTCACAGGTAGCTGGATTAATGGGCCCACAAGGCTTGTACTCCATGCCTGATGGACAGCTGAATGCTGTATGGAAAAAAAACAACAACAACAAAAAAAAAAGATTAAAAATTGACAGCAGATGCATTTTTTTTCCAGAAAAAAATTACTACAGCTTTGCCTTCTTCACCTGCGGCTTCTGTGAGAAAAGACCCCACTGGATTTATGTAGACAGTAACCAAGTGTCAGATGTAAGACTTGTTTAGTGACTAAAGCGCTAATTTCTACCATTTATCACACACATTTTGAGTCCTGCAATACTTACAACACGTATTTTTGGTCATTCCTCTCCAGTCAATGCAGACACCTCTAGCAGCACACTCTGTAGCATATATCTCCAAACTGGAACACTGCATGGATTCATCATCTATGCGACATCCATCAAAAACACAGCCTTTGAAAAATGGTTCGGGTGGTATCACGGTGTGACATTCTGCAAAAACCCTGCAGACAGGAAAGAAAGCAACCCCCTTCTATATCAATGAGCCATTATACAAAGTCTGTTCCTGTCAGACAACACTTTCCAGTTAATAGCATGTGACTCTGCTTCAGAAAGGAAGGCATTATGAGAAACAAAACCCTAGGAATGGCCAGTAAGCTGGGAGATAGATTCAGGAAAGATTAAGAAATCTGAAGTGCCTTTTTTTTCTAAAGATGTTAACGGTCGTAGTATTTCTGTATGTGTACACAACCTTTTAGCTGTTTGAGACTAGAAATTTAGTGTAAAAGGCAAATGCACCAGATTGAGAAAAAAGAATGAAAAAAAGTAGCAATAGAAAATTCACACATAAAGTAGCTCCAAACTTACTAGATACTACAGAAAGCATGTATAAGATGGCTTTTATAAATAACTTTGTCAGCCTACACAGGTATAGGACAAACTTCAGGAAACAAGCCTTTGCACTTTTGGAGATCCATATTGTAGGTAAAATGTACAAAGAATGAAGGACATTTCTCAGCTGTTTGTATCTGCTCTCTTCACCTGTTTGGTAACTGGGTTCTCTATGATTTTAACTGAAGACCCACTTCAAATTTAGAGTTCAGTCTTTGCTTAATACTTAATGAACAAACTCTGGAAGTATTGCATCAAGGGAGTATTGATTTTAGTGCTTGCTGCATCCCTGATTTTCTGACTTTACCTCTGCTTGCTCAGTTATCTTTGGTTATACAAATCATTAAGGCAGACTAGTTTTTTTTGCAGAGGCCTTTTACTATATGTATTCCGTCATTAAGCTGACATTTTCAGCTATTATCACATGCCGAAGCTATAGCTGTTATTCTTCTTTGAAGATACTGAGACAGTTGTGTCTAGAAGAAATGAATTTGTTTTCTTACTCGCTCAAGATAAGCTTGCAGAGTGGAGGCGTCTGACACTGCGGCTTTGGTGGAGGTGTGGTTATAGCTGGTGGTATTGGTACTCCATGGCACGACTTGTTGTTGTCAACAATCCAATGATGAGCCATTTGGGGACAGGAGGAAATGATCTTACCACTTGGTAAGCGGCATTCATCTTCTTTATTGTTTGTACATGTTCCTGGAAGAGACAAGCTGGGTAAGTCTCATAAGCCATGTCAGAGATACACAATACATTCCTGGGCTGATATGTTTAGGTGTGATGTGCTCATGAAATGCATATTTTGCCTTGCTTCATAGGGAGCACTTTAGCTATAGGAACTTTAGGTTATGGAAAAATAAGCAGATGTAAAACCCCAGCCCCAAAGAAATATTGAGCTTTTGACATCCTACAGAAGTTAAAGAGCAGAACTGTACTCATTTCCATTTACTGCTGTTTAAAAATCTCTGTCAATTGTAAGACTGCATAGCCGGAGTGGGTGAGCATAACCGTGGTAGGGATGGGGAAAGAGGACCCCCTCCAATCTGTGCAGCCTTCTTACCACATTGTCCTTCAGTGTTGTTGCCAAATTTGCTGTATGGGAGCTTGACAGAGAAAATCAGACCACTAAAGGTGATGACAGCACCAATTTCTTCTATTTCAACAATCATATTGATGCCAAGAGTGGAGAAAGAAATGCCATCTTTTTTGAAGCCTGGTTCAACAATCTTTTTGTTGAAGTACATCTGAATGCAGGGTTAAAAAAAAACAAAACACCACGTCAGAATAAGCACTGCTTCTGCCTGATTGTTTTAAATAATATATTTGCTAATCTTCATAATATGCATAACTCCATATTGTTGTTCATCACATCCAGTGCTGATTGGCATCCTAATGACAGTGTATAATTGCATTGATATCTTGGCTTATATTGCTATATTGCTAGAATGTGATAATAATCTAAGTGGCCTCTACATACTGTGTTTGTGATGATTGTATGCTAATACAAAGTATTCTATGCATATAAATCCAAGTATTTTCATTGTATCCCTCATGATTATGTGCCTTCGAAACATTTTTCATATGAAAATGAGTGGCAGTTTTCTTTAGCTACAGAAACATCCCTGCCATTATTATGTAATAACTTTGCCAGATAATCACACCATCTCTGTATTACATAGTAATTGATATTGGAAGAGTTGTCTGAATTCAAAATGAAGTCAGATGCCCTTAGTGCCAGTTTTATCTAGTAGTGATCATATTTATTTGTTAACTTTTCAATTCATAGCCAGTATCTTATATGAATTAATAAAGGTAAACTTATTTGCCTAACAGTTTTTTGTTAGAAGTTATTCTGCAACTCTCTTCTCACTGAATCAGGCTAAAGCACGAGTTAAAATAGTCAGTTACTGTTTTCTTTCACGGGGAACCAATGTATGTTTCTGACTGAGAATTTGACATGGCACTGTAAGGCGAGAGTGCCTGTTCAGACAAGCTTTTCTCCCTTTCTATAGATTCTCTAATCAACTAATAGATTCTCCAGTGTAAGAGTGGGACTATCTTTTTATTTTCATTGGTTTGCCAACACTACTTTGGATCATGAAGTGTAAGTTACCCCTTTTCTTCAACTATACGTCTTTTCGCTGTAGGAAATTAAAGGGAGAATCGTGTCAGGGCTGTTTGGTGACAGAAGTTCCATATGGAGAGAAAGCAGTCACCCAGCAGATAAGGGATACATATCCATCTTTCCCCTGGGAGAAGACTCCTGCTTGCAATTTGCATTTGTATTTCTTCAAAGTATGCATGTTTACATAAGCATATGGCACAATGTACCAGTTTTCATGAAATATGAATTTTGTTCTTAGCATCCAGTGCAATCCTTTTTTTTCCCCTAGTGATACTCTCTGCCCTGATCACCTCCATGATGTGACATTCTAACAGACTGTATCTCAAAAAGGCATTAGTAAGGTTTATGGACACTATTTCTTTTTTGCAAAAATAGAAAAAAAAGTATTTACCACATTGGTCATCACACCATTCATGAGTTGACGAGTCAGCACCACTTCTGCAGATTTGTAGAAAATAATAATGGATTTAGGGCAGGAGAGTCCATCTTTTGCATCGCAGTAATAATTGTCAATGTAAACACGGAAGTTGTCATATCTAGGGACAATCTGTTTCACCAGGACGTAAGTGCAGTTTTCAAGGAAGGTATAATAGGTTCCATCAAAAGTAATGTAATGAGGATCACCCCATCCACTACACACACCTGGTACAGAGAAAATATTTGGAAGATTAAGATGAGAATTTAGGTAGAAGAAAATTTTAAAACTGGAGATACTGCAATTTGTAGAGCAACCCCAAGAAATGAAAATGCCTATATAATCTGTGTAAAGCTTGGCTTTTTTTTTTTTTTTTTTTTTTTCAAAAAATGTTATTCCTGAATCTATTGATGCTTACATTGACACTCATATCGGTAACAGCATCCATTTTCATCAGGTACCAGCATTGGTGGATATTTGTTTGCACAGGTAATTTCCTTTACAGGTGGGCAGTATGTTGGTACTACATCTATACTGTTGTCTCCATTACAGGTGACTTCTGTACAGTTGGATAATTTGAATCTTTCTCCAGGCTGCAAAATGAAAAAAAAAGCTTTTTTCACAAAACTCTGTAAACAGGTATAAACTTTACTCCTCTTTGTAGATTTATGCTATGATGTTTCCAGTAAAGGTGGTGTTGGAAAGGAAATTAGTATGTGTTTCTTCTATTCAATTTGTGGTATTAATGATTTCTAATGTCAACTAGAGGTATTCAAAATTCTGACCATGTTATGGGGGATAACTTTACTTTTCTGAAACTAAAACAAAGACTAAAATGAATATTTTCACTGGGAGTAAAAAGTTGTCAAAATTCTATAGGATTAACTTTTTTAATGCTGAAAGGAGGTGGAAACCTTAACTACACCTTTTTCTTCTGCACGAGGAGCTCTTCTGGAGCTTAGGGGACATGTATTAGGTTACAGGAACTGATTTCCTCTATACTGTGTATAGTGTACTTCAAGGTCAGCAGAGAACATAACAGTAAAAAAAGTTTAAAGGTGCATAGATAAAATGGCAGGACAATGGAAACAGATACAAGCCTTTACTATATCTTAAATGTTTCCCTTTAGTGCAAAAATACATAAGAAAACTCCCTCTACTACATCAGCGAGAAGATACCTCATGTATGCAATGCACCAAAGAATTTTACTAAAAATAGAGTAACAAGACTATTGTCACTTGCTTTATCAATATAAAAAACTGAAATTCAGAAAAAGGAAAAATTTGAATATTATGTCCTATATATTGCCCATCATTAGCAAAATAAATAAGACAATCAGCACATGTAAGGTAGAAGGACTACAACCTCTTCCAATCAGGTACCACCCAATAAATCATATTATTCCAACAGTCAAAAAATAACACAGAAATTACATACTTGTAATGGAGGGTAAATAGTGGAAACACAACCATGAAAAACAGCACTTGTAGGCGTGGAAGTCATAGCAAATGCTGTTGTTACTGTAGACAACTCAGAGGAAGTGGTGGCTGGCAGAGTAGTGACAGGACAATGTACAGTGTGTCGTTCAATATTACATGTTGGGCTACAGATGGCATAAAATCGACAGCCTTCACTATCCACCCTGTTGTAAATCAAGTCACCTGTAGAAAAAGAAACAAATAAATAAAAAGAACTCAAAAAAAAAAAGAATAAAAAAAAAGGGCAAAACACGGAAACAAGGTTAATGAACAAAAACAAGGTCAAAAAAAGCATAAAAGGAAAAATTAAAAATAAACAAAATAGGCAAAAAAATAATGCACACTAACCAGGCGAAAAAATACCATCACCAATCTTGCAGAAACATGGGGTAGTTGAAATGTGAGGAGGAGGTGTTGTAAAGAAGGGTTCACTAAGGGGAGTAATGGATGATGCGCTAGTGGTGGGCGAGAGGGTGGAGAATGAGCAGTTGTAGTTGGGGGTGCAGCAGAGCACGCGGATCTTGTAGTTGAGGCACATCTTGAATTTGCCCGTCTGGTCCTCGTTCTTGCACACCAGTCCAAAGTGGACATCGCATTGCACGACCTGCCCCACCTGCTGGATAGGAACCTCAGGGTAGTCCTCCGCCTGGCACTCGATCTGCTTTGGCTGCAGGCAGACTCGCTTGCCGGCGGCGCGGATGTGCTGGTAGGTTTCAAAGTCTCCCTGGTTGGGCCCCGAGGAGGGGAAGTCGACGTCGAACCATTGGCTCCAGGTGCACACTTCGGGTTCACAGGGGGTGGTGGAGGAAGTTGTGGTAGACGTCGTCGACATGGGGCTGGTGGTGCTGGTGGTAGTGCTGATTTCCATGGAGGTGGGACTTGTGGTGGTGGAGATGTAGGGCGTGGAGGTGGAGGTGGTGACTGTGGTGGAGGATGGGATGCCTCTGGTCGTGGTGCTGGTGGTGGGGCTGGTTGTTATCACGGGGATTGGGATTGAGCAGTTGTAGTTGGGGGTGCAGCAGAGCACGCGGATCTTGTAGTTGAGGCACATCTTGAATTTGCCCGTCTGGTCCTCGTTCTTGCACACCAGTCCAAAGTGGACGTCGCACTGCACGACCTGCCCCACCTGCTGGATAGGAACCTCAGGGTAGTCCTCCGCCTGGCACTCGATCTGCTTTGGCTGCAGGCAGACTCGCTTGCCGGCGGCGCGGATGTGCTGGTAGGTTTCGAAGTCTCCCTGGTTGGGCCCCAAGGAGGGGAAGTCGACGTCGAACCATTGGCTCCAGGTGCACACTTCGGGTTCACAGGGGGTGGTGGAGGAAGTTGTGGTAGACGTCGTCGACGTGGGGCTGGTGGTGCTGGTGGTAGTGCTGATTTCCATGGAGGTGGGACTTGTGGTGGTGGAGATGTAGGGCGTGGAGGTGGAGGTGGTGACTGTGGTGGAGGATGGGATGCTTGTGGTCGTGGTGCTGGTGGTGGGGCTGGTTGTTATCACGGGGATTGGGATTGAGCAGTTGTAGTTGGGGGTGCAGCAGAGCACGCGGATCTTGTAGTTGAGGCACATCTTGAATTTGCCCGTCTGGTCCTCGTTCTTGCACACCAGTCCAAAGTGGACATCGCACTGCACGACCTGCCCCACCTGCTGGATAGGAACCTCAGGGTAGTCCTCCGCCTGGCACTCGATCTGCTTTGGCTGCCGGCAGACTCGCTTGCCGGCGGCGCGGATGTGCTGGTAGGTTTCGAAGTCTCCCTGGTTGGGCCCCGAGGAGGGGAAGTCGACGTCGAACCATTGGCTCCAGGTGCACACTTCGGGTTCACAGGGGGTGGTGGAGGAAGTTGTGGTAGACGTCGTCGACGTGGGGCTGGTGGTGCTGGTGGTAGTGCTGATTTCCGTGGAGGTGGGACTCGTGGTGGTGGAGATGTAGGGCGTGGAGGTGGAGGTGGTGACTGCGGTGGAGGATGGGATGCCTCTGGTCGTGGTGCTGGTGGTGGGGCTGGTTGTTATCACGGGGATTGGGATTGAGCAGTTGTAGTTGGGGGTGCAGCAGAGCACGCGGATCTTGTAGTTGAGGCACATCTTGAATTTGCCCGTCTGGTCCTCGTTCTTGCACACCAGTCCAAAGTGGACATCGCACTGCACGACCTGCCCCACCTGCTGGATAGGAACCTCAGGGTAGTCCTCCGCCTGGCACTCGATCTGCTTTGGCTGCCGGCAGACTCGCTTGCCGGCGGCGCGGATGTGCTGGTAGGTTTCGAAGTCTCCCTGGTTGGGCCCCAAGGAGGGGAAGTCGACGTCGAACCATTGGCTCCAGGTGCACACTTCGGGTTCACAGGGGGTGGTGGAGGAAGTTGTGGTAGACGTCGTCGACGTGGGGCTGGTGGTGCTGGTGGTAGTGCTGATTTCCATGGAGGTGGGACTTGTGGTGGTGGAGATGTAGGGCGTGGAGGTGGAGGTGGTGACTGTGGTGGAGGATGGGATGCCTCTGGTCGTGGTGCTGGTGGTGGGGCTGGTTGTTATCACGGGGATTGGGATTGAGCAGTTGTAGTTGGGGGTGCAGCAGAGTACGCGGATCTTGTAGTTGAGGCACATCTTGAATTTGCCCGTCTGGTCCTCGTTCTTGCACACCAGTCCAAAGTGGACGTCGCATTGCACGACCTGCCCCACCTGCTGGATAGGAACCTCAGGGTAGTCCTCCGCCTGGCACTCGATCTGCTTTGGCTGCCGGCAGACTCGCTTGCCGGCGGCGCGGATGTGCTGGTAGGTTTCGAAGTCTCCCTGGTTGGGTCCCGAGGAGGGGAAGTCGACGTCGAACCATTGGCTCCAGGTGCACACTTCGGGTTCACAGGGGGTGGTGGAGGAAGTTGTGGTAGACGTCGTCGACGTGGGGCTGGTGGTGCTGGTGGTAGTGCTGATTTCCGTGGAGGTGGGACTCGTGGTGGTGGAGATGTAAGGCGTGGAGGTGGAGGTGGTGACTGTGGTGGAGGATGGGATGCTTGTGGTCGTGGTGCTGGTGGTGGGGCTGGTTGTTATCACGGGGATTGGGATTGAGCAGTTGTAGTTGGGGGTGCAGCAGAGCACGCGGATCTTGTAGTTGAGGCACATCTTGAATTTGCCCGTCTGGTCCTCGTTCTTGCACACCAGTCCAAAGTGGACGTCGCACTGCACGACCTGCCCCACCTGCTGGATAGGAACCTCAGGGTAGTCCTCCGCCTGGCACTCGATCTGCTTTGGCTGCCGGCAGACTCGCTTGCCGGCGGCGCGGATGTGCTGGTAGGTTTCGAAGTCTCCCTGGTTGGGCCCCGAGGAGGGGAAGTCGACGTCGAACCATTGGCTCCAGGTGCACACTTCGGGTTCACAGGGGGTGGTGGAGGAAGTTGTGGTAGACGTCGTCGACGTGGGGCTGGTGGTAGTGCTGATTTCCATGGAGGTGGGACTCGTGGTGGTGGAGATGTAAGGCGTGGAGGTGGAGGTGGTGACTGCGGTGGAGGATGGGATGCCTCTGGTCGTGGTGCTGGTGGTGGGGCTGGTTGTTATCACGGGGATTGGGATTGAGCAGTTGTAGTTGGGGGTGCAGCAGAGCACGCGGATCTTGTAGTTGAGGCACATCTTGAATTTGCCCGTCTGGTCCTCGTTCTTGCACACCAGTCCAAAGTGGACATCGCACTGCACGACCTGCCCCACCTGCTGGATAGGAACCTCAGGGTAGTCCTCCGCCTGGCACTCGATCTGCTTTGGCTGCCGGCAGACTCGCTTGCCGGCGGCGCGGATGTGCTGGTAGGTTTCGAAGTCTCCCTGGTTGGGCCCCGAGGAGGGGAAGTCGACGTCGAACCATTGGCTCCAGGTGCACACTTCGGGTTCACAGGGGGTGGTGGAGGAAGTTGTGGTAGACGTCGTCGACGTGGGGCTGGTGGTGCTGGTGGTAGTGCTGATTTCCGTGGAGGTGGGACTCATGGTGGTGGAGATGTAGGGCGTGGAGGTGGAGGTGGTGACTGTGGTGGAGGATGGGATGCCTCTGGTCGTGGTGCTGGTGGTGGGGCTGGTTGTTATCACGGGGATTGGGATTGAGCAGTTGTAGTTGGGGGTGCAGCAGAGCACGCGGATCTTGTAGTTGAGGCACATCTTGAATTTGCCCGTCTGGTCCTCGTTCTTGCACACCAGTCCAAAGTGGATGTCGCACTGCACGACCTGCCCCACCTGCTGGATAGGAACCTCAGGGTAGTCCTCCGCCTGGCACTCGATCTGCTTTGGCTGCCGGCAGACTCGCTTGCCGGCGGCGCGGATGTGCTGGTAGGTTTCGAAGTCTCCCTGGTTGGGCCCCGAGGAGGGGAAGTCGACGTCGAACCATTGGCTCCAGGTGCACACTTCGGGTTCACAGGGGGTGGTGGAGGAAGTTGTGGTAGACGTCGTCGACGTGGGGCTGGTGGTGCTGGTGGTAGTGCTGATTTCCGTGGAGGTGGGACTCGTGGTGGTGGAGATGTAAGGCGTGGAGGTGGAGGTGGTGACTGTGGTGGAGGATGGGATGCCTCTGGTCGTGGTGCTGGTGGTGGGGCTGGTTGTTATCACGGGGATTGGGATTGAGCAGTTGTAGTTGGGGGTGCAGCAGAGCACGCGGATCTTGTAGTTGAGGCACATCTTGAATTTGCCCGTCTGGTCCTCGTTCTTGCACACCAGTCCAAAGTGGACGTCGCACTGCACGACCTGCCCCACCTGCTGGATAGGAACCTCAGGGTAGTCCTCCGCCTGGCACTCGATCTGCTTTGGCTGCCGGCAGACTCGCTTGCCGGCGGCGCGGATGTGCTGGTAGGTTTCGAAGTCTCCCTGGTTGGGCCCCGAGGAGGGGAAGTCGACGTCGAACCATTGGCTCCAGGTGCACACTTCGGGTTCACAGGGGGTGGTGGAGGAAGTTGTGGTAGACGTCGTCGACGTGGGGCTGGTGGTGCTGGTGGTAGTGCTGATTTCCGTGGAGGTGGGACTCGTGGTGGTGGAGATGTAAGGCGTGGAGGTGGAGGTGGTGACTGTGGTGGAGGATGGGATGCTTGTGGTCGTGGTGCTGGTGGTGGGGCTGGTTGTTATCACGGGGATTGGGATTGAGCAGTTGTAGTTGGGGGTGCAGCAGAGCACGCGGATCTTGTAGTTGAGGCACATCTTGAATTTGCCCGTCTGGTCCTCGTTCTTGCACACCAGTCCAAAGTGGACGTCGCACTGCACGACCTGCCCCACCTGCTGGATAGGAACCTCAGGGTAGTCCTCCGCCTGGCACTCGATCTGCTTTGGCTGCCGGCAGACTCGCTTGCCGGCGGCGCGGATGTGCTGGTAGGTTTCGAAGTCTCCCTGGTTGGGCCCCGAGGAGGGGAAGTCGACGTCGAACCATTGGCTCCAGGTGCACACTTCGGGTTCACAGGGGGTGGTGGAGGAAGTTGTGGTAGACGTCGTCGACGTGGGGCTGGTGGTGCTGGTGGTAGTGCTGATTTCCGTGGAGGTGGGACTCGTGGTGGTGGAGATGTAAGGCGTGGAGGTGGAGGTGGTGACTGTGGTGGAGGATGGGATGCTTGTGGTCGTGGTGCTGGTGGTGGGGCTGGTTGTTATCACGGGGATTGGGATTGAGCAGTTGTAGTTGGGGGTGCAGCAGAGCACGCGGATCTTGTAGTTGAGGCACATCTTGAATTTGCCCGTCTGGTCCTCGTTCTTGCACACCAGTCCAAAGTGGACGTCGCACTGCACGACCTGCCCCACCTGCTGGATAGGAACCTCAGGGTAGTCCTCCGCCTGGCACTCGATCTGCTTTGGCTGCCGGCAGACTCGCTTGCCGGCGGCGCGGATGTGCTGGTAGGTTTCGAAGTCTCCCTGGTTGGGCCCCGAGGAGGGGAAGTCGACGTCGAACCATTGGCTCCAGGTGCACACTTCGGGTTCACAGGGGGTGGTGGAGGAAGTTGTGGTAGACGTCGTCGACGTGGGGCTGGTGGTGCTGGTGGTAGTGCTGATTTCCGTGGAGGTGGGACTCGTGGTGGTGGAGATGTAGGGCGTGGAGGTGGAGGTGGTGACTGTGGTGGAGGATGGGATGCCTCTGGTCGTGGTGCTGGTGGTGGGGCTGGTTGTTATCACGGGGATTGGGATTGAGCAGTTGTAGTTGGGGGTGCAGCAGAGCACGCGGATCTTGTAGTTGAGGCACATCTTGAATTTGCCCGTCTGGTCCTCGTTCTTGCACACCAGTCCAAAGTGGACATCGCACTGCACGACCTGCCCCACCTGCTGGATAGGAACCTCAGGGTAGTCCTCCGCCTGGCACTCGATCTGCTTTGGCTGCAGGCAGACTCGCTTGCCGGCGGCGCGGATGTGCTGGTAGGTTTCGAAGTCTCCCTGGTTGGGCCCCGAGGAGGGGAAGTCGACGTCGAACCATTGGCTCCAGGTGCACACTTCGGGTTCACAGGGGGTGGTGGAGGAAGTTGTGGTAGACGTCGTCGACGTGGGGCTGGTGGTGCTGGTGGTAGTGCTGATTTCCGTGGAGGTGGGACTCGTGGTGGTGGAGATGTAAGGCGTGGAGGTGGAGGTGGTGACTGTGGTGGAGGATGGGATGCCTCTGGTCGTGGTGCTGGTGGTGGGGCTGGTTGTTATCACGGGGATTGGGATTGAGCAGTTGTAGTTGGGGGTGCAGCAGAGCACGCGGATCTTGTAGTTGAGGCACATCTTGAATTTGCCCGTCTGGTCCTCGTTCTTGCACACCAGTCCAAAGTGGACGTCGCATTGCACGACCTGCCCCACCTGCTGGATAGGAACCTCAGGGTAGTCCTCCGCCTGGCACTCGATCTGCTTTGGCTGCCGGCAGACTCGCTTGCCGGCGGCGCGGATGTGCTGGTAGGTTTCGAAGTCTCCCTGGTTGGGCCCCGAGGAGGGGAAGTCGACGTCGAACCATTGGCTCCAGGTGCACACTTCGGGTTCACAGGGGGTGGTGGAGGAAGTTGTGGTAGACGTCGTCGACGTGGGGCTGGTGGTGCTGGTGGTAGTGCTGATTTCCGTGGAGGTGGGACTCGTGGTGGTGGAGATGTAGGGCGTGGAGGTGGAGGTGGTGACTGTGGTGGAGGATGGGATGCCTCTGGTCGTGGTGCTGGTGGTGGGGCTGGTTGTTATCACGGGGATTGGGATTGAGCAGTTGTAGTTGGGGGTGCAGCAGAGCACGCGGATCTTGTAGTTGAGGCACATCTTGAATTTGCCCGTCTGGTCCTCGTTCTTGCACACCAGTCCAAAGTGGACGTCGCACTGCACGACCTGCCCCACCTGCTGGATAGGAACCTCAGGGTAGTCCTCCGCCTGGCACTCGATCTGCTTTGGCTGCCGGCAGACTCGCTTGCCGGCGGCGCGGATGTGCTGGTAGGTTTCGAAGTCTCCCTGGTTGGGCCCCGAGGAGGGGAAGTCGACGTCGAACCATTGGCTCCAGGTGCACACTTCGGGTTCACAGGGGGTGGTGGAGGAAGTTGTGGTAGACGTCGTCGACGTGGGGCTGGTGGTGCTGGTGGTAGTGCTGATTTCCGTGGAGGTGGGACTCGTGGTGGTGGAGATGTAAGGCGTGGAGGTGGAGGTGGTGACTGTGGTGGAGGATGGGATGCTTGTGGTCGTGGTGCTGGTGGTGGGGCTGGTTGTTATCACGGGGATTGGGATTGAGCAGTTGTAGTTGGGGGTGCAGCAGAGCACGCGGATCTTGTAGTTGAGGCACATCTTGAATTTGCCCGTCTGGTCCTCGTTCTTGCACACCAGTCCAAAGTGGACGTCGCATTGCACGACCTGCCCCACCTGCTGGATAGGAACCTCAGGATAGTCCTCCGCCTGGCACTCGATCTGCTTTGGCTGCCGGCAGACTCGCTTGCCGGCGGCGCGGATGTGCTGGTAGGTTTCGAAGTCTCCCTGGTTGGGCCCCGAGGAGGGGAAGTCGACGTCGAACCATTGGCTCCAGGTGCACACTTCGGGTTCACAGGGGGTGGTGGAGGAAGTTGTGGTAGACGTCGTCGACGTGGGGCTGGTGGTGCTGGTGGTAGTGCTGATTTCCATGGAGGTGGGACTTGTGGTGGTGGAGATGTAGGGCGTGGAGGTGGAGGTGGTGACTGTGGTGGAGGATGGGATGCCTCTGGTCGTGGTGCTGGTGGTGGGGCTGGTTGTTATCACGGGGATTGGGATTGAGCAGTTGTAGTTGGGGGTGCAGCAGAGCACGCGGATCTTGTAGTTGAGGCACATCTTGAATTTGCCCGTCTGGTCCTCGTTCTTGCATACCAGTCCAAAGTGGACGTCGCACTGCACGACCTGCCCCACCTGCTGGATAGGAACCTCAGGGTAGTCCTCCGCCTGGCACTCGATCTGCTTTGGCTGCCGGCAGACTCGCTTGCCGGCGGCGCGGATGTGCTGGTAGGTTTCGAAGTCTCCCTGGTTGGGCCCCGAGGAGGGGAAGTCGACGTCGAACCATTGGCTCCAGGTGCACACTTCGGGTTCACAGGGGGTGGTGGAGGAAGTTGTGGTAGACGTCGTCGACGTGGGGCTGGTGGTGCTGGTGGTAGTGCTGATTTCCGTGGAGGTGGGACTCATGGTGGTGGAGATGTAGGGCGTGGAGGTGGAGGTGGTGACTGTGGTGGAGGATGGGATGCCTCTGGTCGTGGTGCTGGTGGTGGGGCTGGTTGTTATCACGGGGATTGGGATTGAGCAGTTGTAGTTGGGGGTGCAGCAGAGCACGCGGATCTTGTAGTTGAGGCACATCTTGAATTTGCCCGTCTGGTCCTCGTTCTTGCACACCAGTCCAAAGTGGACGTCGCACTGCACGACCTGCCCCACCTGCTGGATAGGAACCTCAGGGTAGTCCTCCGCCTGGCATTCGATCTGCTTTGGCTGCAGGCAGACTCGCTTGCCGGCGGCGCGGATGTGCTGGTAGGTTTCGAAGTCTCCCTGGTTGGGCCCCGAGGAGGGGAAGTCGACGTCGAACCATTGGCTCCAGGTGCACACTTCGGGTTCACAGGGGGTGGTGGAGGAAGTTGTGGTAGACGTCGTCGACGTGGGGCTGGTGGTGCTGGTGGTAGTGCTGATTTCCGTGGAGGTGGGACTCGTGGTGGTGGAGATGTAAGGCGTGGAGGTGGAGGTGGTGACTGTGGTGGAGGATGGGATGCCTCTGGTCGTGGTGCTGGTGGTGGGGCTGGTTGTTATCACGGGGATTGGGATTGAGCAGTTGTAGTTGGGGGTGCAGCAGAGCACGCGGATCTTGTAGTTGAGGCACATCTTGAATTTGCCCGTCTGGTCCTCGTTCTTGCACACCAGTCCAAAGTGGACGTCGCATTGCACGACCTGCCCCACCTGCTGGATAGGAACCTCAGGGTAGTCCTCCGCCTGGCACTCGATCTGCTTTGGCTGCCGGCAGACTCGCTTGCCGGCGGCGCGGATGTGCTGGTAGGTTTCGAAGTCTCCCTGGTTGGGCCCCGAGGAGGGGAAGTCGACGTCGAACCATTGGCTCCAGGTGCACGCTTCGGGTTCACAGGGGGTGGTGGAGGAAGTTGTGGTAGACGTCGTCGACGTGGGGCTGGTGGTGCTGGTGGTAGTGCTGACTTCCGTGGAGGTAGGACTCGTGGTGGTGGAGATGTAGGGCGTGGAGGTGGAGGTGGTGACTGTGGTGGAGGATGGGATGCCTCTGGTCGTGGTGCTGGTGGTGGGGCTGGTTGTTATCACGGGGATTGGGATTGAGCAGTTGTAGTTGGGGGTGCAGCAGAGCACGCGGATCTTGTAGTTGAGGCACATCTTGAATTTGCCCGTCTGGTCCTCGTTCTTGCACACCAGTCCAAAATGGACATCGCACTGCACGACCTGCCCCACCTGCTGGATAGGAACCTCAGGGTAGTCCTCTGCCTGGCACTCGATCTGCTTTGGCTGCAGGCAGACTCGCTTGCCGGCGGCGCGGATGTGCTGGTAGGTTTCGAAGTCTCCCTGGTTGGGCCCCGAGGAGGGGAAGTCGACGTCGAACCATTGGCTCCAGGTGCACACTTCAGGTTCACAGGGGGTAATATTTGAATATGTTGTACTTTTTGTTGTTGTGCTGCTTGTCAGTTTTGTAGTTTGTTTTTGAGTTTGCATTGTTGGTTTTGATGTTATTCTGGTGTGGATGTAATCTGTTTTTGGTTCAGTTGTGTATTCAGTTGTTGTCTTATGTTTCGTTTGTAAACTTAGAGTTGTTGGTTCTGGTCTGAACATTGTACTTGAATACCTTGTAGTTGTTTGTGTTGTTGTAGTCAGAATTTCAGGGGTGTTTTCACACGGCACTCTTATATTCATGCAGCATTTAAAACGCAATTCATAATTATAGCAGATGGGTGGCAGTTGATCTTTATTGTAACATTTCAACCCTTGTTCTGTGTTACACATTATGTGTTGCTCCAGTAGAGGATATGGTGTGTTAGGGAACCGTACTGCTCTACATTCCACATCCTTTCTATTGTTGCAGACTTTGTATCCCTTATTTTTAATGTTCTCAATCGTATCAAAATCTCCATCATTGTAACCTGACCCTGGGTAACTGACATCATACCATCTTGACCAGTAGCATTTTTCTTTGAAGCAAAGAGGTATTGTTGAAGGGGATGTGGTGACAGGTGTTGTCATTTTAGTTGTTTCTTCAGTGGGTGAAGGTATGAATGTTGTACTTTCAGTAGTAACTGAATATGTTGTTTCAGTAGATGTTTCTGTCGGAGTTGGAGTTGTGACTGGGGTAGATGTGCTGAAAGGCGTTGTGGAAAAGCATGGTACAAAAACACAGCAGAGGATTCTGATTTCGTAGTTATTGCACATTGTTGAAATTTGATCCTTGTTGTAACATATAAGCCCTTGTGTTGTACTGCAGTCTACTTTTTGGCCAAGGTCTTTCAGTGGTATATCAGGGAACTTCTCTGCTCTGCATTCAACAGCCTTTGGGGCTTTACAAACTTCATAACCTTTTGCTCGTAAATCATCAAATGTTTCAAAATCTCCCCCATCATAGCCAGGGGTTTGTAGACTCCCATCATACCATTCTGACCACTCGCAGACTTCATGAACACATACTGATGTAGTTGGTGACACTGTGAAGGAGAAAAGGAAAAGGAAGAGACCATGAAATTAAGAATGAATTCCTGTAAATACTAATATTTTTTTTGTTCTTATTTTAAATGGGCTGACAATTTTCCTGATGTCATTTGTCTTGCATTACACTCCTGTAGTGCATCAGTTTATTTTAGCATGTTGTAGAACAGAAAATCCATCACCCAGCAATTTAATGTAGTGACATGCTTCAAACTGTCTCTTCCCAAGGGAATACTAATTATATGTTACAAGGTTCTGAAGTAAGGCTCAGGTCAAATCTATACGCTGTAGAAAATAAACAAGTCTCATATGTTTTGCATTTGGTTCAGTGTATTTGCTTTGGTTCTATCTTGCTTCACCCTATACTAGTCTCTCTGGAATATATTGAAATCAGTAGAAAGACTAGCTTTTTTCTTCCACATCAGTTGACTCCTCACTTAAAGCAGAGCAGTCTTTGTTCCTCCATTTCAAACATCCTTACACTTTGTGTTTAGCTCTGATCTAAAGAAACCACTTACTGGTTGGAGAGCTTTTGTAGGTGAACTCTCATTATGAAAAAGATGGAAAATAGCCACTGAATTCCAGTAATGCTGGTATTTTCTGTAATTTGAAAACTTATGTATTTTATACTGAATACTGATTTCATAAAACAACATATGCCTAGAGTAACTTGTGATTCCCAACCTGAAGAATGCTGTACAGGAATTCTAAAAACCAAAATTTTGTTACCTCAATGCCAATATCTGAGCAATCCACTTAGGACTGTAAAATATGTTTTTCTCACTAAACAAGAAAACACAATCTTAGGGGCTACAAAGGACGTACCTGTGGAAATAGTGGTAGGTGGTGTAGAGCTGAAGTGAAATGTCGTTGCTGTTGTGGGTGATGTTGAGATTAGACATTCATGCATAAACCTTTGAAGTGTTCCATTAGGACCACAGGTTGCAACAATACACCATCCTGTGCCATCTGTAGTGTTGTAGACTACATCTTTGTAGTTGTACTTCTGCCCCTCATAAATGCAGATACATTCTGTAGATTAAAACAGGATGTTATTCCTTGCTACCTGAAACACAGAGTACCCTAAATGTGTATCATTCATATATAAATGACTTCATCAACATACCATGTTCATCATATCTGCATTTTTTGCCATGAATTGTACATTCACTGAAAAAAAGAAAAACAGATTATGAGTGTGGACATACTGGTTTGTGACATTTTTTTGGTTATAATTTTTCTTCTATCAATCCTTTGCAATTCATTGTGTCTTTAAATGTAAAATGGCCCTATCTTGTCTGAGTTAGATAGTCAGTTCTGCTCTACAAATTCAGGCTAGGTATTTATATTCAGGCTACAAGTTCTCCAGCAAGAAAGGTAGCTCTTCTTTGAGCCAGCATATAAAACATGCAGCATCCCTACCAGTGCTTTTGGGAACAGGAAAAAAAATGTGAGATGGATGATTTCAAATATTCTTATCTACCCAACAGGTCTATTTTTTGCAGGGGAAAAGCACAGTATATATATCATTTGCATTTAAAAGGATATATACAAAGGATTACTACCATAGATGTTGAGGTAATCTACACAGTGAATTTCCATTATGCTTCCAAAATATGCAAGAAGAACTCTGGTTTGAAGGGCAATTTATCTGTTAAGAACTGAATCTTGATGTATTTATTTACAGGGACTAAGGACATCTATATACTGAATAAACTGAGATTTAGATATGTATTTAATGGATTAGGTTTAGTGCTGTTAATGGCCTAGATGATATAGGCCAAGGCATCTGTGAAGTGCAAACATTGCAAAGGACATTGGTTTAGCTCCAATGTGCTCTGGCTTAAGATTTTTGCTATTCAGATTGCACTGCTTACCATATTTAAGTGTAGCTACTTTAAAGGTATCTTAAGACAATTGCTTCACAATTGCTTTTGCTAACTCTGTACTTAAGCCTTACAGAAGGCTTAGCAGCACTTGTCACCAGTAATGCATGAGAATATTTGCTGACTGTTGCAACTATGCAAGTACCAGTGCAATAGCAAAAACAAGCTCAAAACAATGTAGATGTGTTGGCTGCTCACTTCTAATGAATTTCACATTATGACTTTAGGTATATCTTTTTAAAAATTCTCAGACTCTTCCCTAACTAAAATTATTTTAGCTTGTTTTCACTTCATTTAATAATTATAATAATGTGCAAGGACTTTAATAAATATACAAAATAAGTAGTAAATTAATCTCTCAATGATAAAATGCTTCACTATGTTATCATTTCATTTCCTGGGAAGGGAAGAAAATTAGACATTGTTCATCAGCCTCTGACTGGCCTAATTCCTGTTGGTAATTAACAAATTTAATGTGTGATGAATTATGTTCCACAATTTTAAAATTTATTTTTAAAATTCTTTTCTAATCCTACCATGATTCACATTTCTTCTTTGAAGGCATCTCCATTCCTGGTTTGTAATATTTTCCATCTTCATAACAACCACAGTAAGAAACACAGGTCATAGTTTCCTCATCAAAATAGGGCTTATTCTTTGGACATTGTGGATAGCAACCTGCAATAGAAAAAGAGTCAAGTTGACACTAGGCCTTTCATAAGTATAAGTAAACCTACACTCATATCTGCTTTTCCCAAAATGTCCCACATGGTAAGTGGAATGTCACATGCTTTTACTGCTATTCCTTTGATTGTGCATTATGCTTTGGAGTATTTTGTCCCTATTTTCCAAACAAGTTAGGAATTAGGGAATACAATACTAATTAGAAAATATTTTCTTATAAATTTTAGTGCAAACATGTCATACACTGAGTAATAAAAATTTTGTTCACCATTCTGCATTTTAACCTTTCAAACAGAATGAGATATGCATAATTATGTTTACCTTCCAAACCCCTCGTCTCATGAAGACATTTCCCACTTGGATTATTGCAGGTCTTCATACAAGGTGCTCCACACGGCTTGTAGTGCCACTCACATTCCCCTTGTGGATTATAGTAATCACAGAAGAGAGCTAGAAGAAGAAATGCCAGAAAAATATCTTTGATGTTTTAGCTCTATACGGTTTCAGTTTTTCTAGGTAAAAATCCAATGGGATCAGCATAATCTCATAGGTGGGGAACAATATATTTTCTTATTGCTAAAGCAATACAATTGTTACATTTCTAAAACTTTTTAACACCAATAAATATATGCATCATGGAGTTACACATTAAACATGAAACATAAGTTGACTGAATCACTGAGGTAGCTTGCACTTACGGTTATTTACATGGAACCTGATGTAGACGTGTGGCAGTGTAATAAAATATATTTCATCAGTAGTTTATCATGATTGTTAAGTTAATTAGACACTAATCACACTACTTGTAAACTTATTGCCTGTGGTTTCATTTTACTAAGATAGATTGTCTTCCAGTAATTTAACCCAACTGCTTTGTTGGTGTTTTTTAGGTTTTTTTTGGGGGTTTGTCTGTTTGCTTTTTAAGCATACAGCTGTGCCTCACAGCTGTATTTTGTGCACAGACGCACAGTTTTATCCTTCCTTTCTTGTTCTCCTTTGTTTCCTTTTTTTTTCCCCTTCTGTTTTCTTTCCCTCTGAACCCCTTAAAAAAGTAGTGGGTTGAAACTTACGACAAATGGATGGGGTTCTCCATGATATGCAGATGTCTAGCTCATTACATGCTTGAGCATAGGCAGCTACTGCTGTGCAGAAACATTCACAGTCTCCTCCAGTGTCACAGGCACAAGCATCATCCACACATGCTTGGTAATATTCATTTGGTTCAACCTGATAAAGAAAACATTAAAGTTTTCATGCCCTTGTCCTCTTTGCACTGTCCTAAAATAGCTGAATAAGGTATCTGAAACTCATATCTCTGTATGAGAGAAAGCTAAGAAAGGAAGAAATCATGAGAATGCTTTGAAAAATCAAGAGGAAAATGCAGAATAAAGCTATTGCTAGTAAGATGCAATATTAAGAACTGTTTGGTGTTGAAGACAGTTGCAAAATAGTGGTAATTACTACAAGCCAGCACAGAGTCATATATATCAGGTGGTTGATATTTATATTAGTAGAAAATGGTGCCATTAGACAATAAACATATACCGAGATATATCTACTGAGATATATCTACTGTTGTTCCTTCTATTAAAACTAACAAACTAACTAATCAAAGTGAAACAATCCATTTCTTTAGTGTACTTGCTCAAGACAAAAGCTGAGAAAGTGAAAATATTTCTATGCAGTCTCTCTATGCAGAATGTGCTCTAACTTCACTTTGTCAGGCATGACAAAATGTATTTTAGAGAATTTTTTAATCTATTCCACATAAAAATGGATGTAATTATTTTGTCGAGAATTTAAGACTAAATTTTTTGTCATACCTGTGAGTGACACTTTGCAAACACTTCACTGGTGATGATGCTACATTGCTTCTGTGCCCAGGCTTTCCTGTATGGGTTTGCAGTGCACGGATCCTGCGTACGATTGGCATTTGGGCAATTAGAAGATACTTTCCAGCTATTGGCAAACTCCAGCACATTTCCTACCACAGACTGACTGCGAGTAGTGAAGTCATTATTTCCATTGCCATCATAGTTTCCACAAAGTCCGCAGACATGGCCCTGCATCAGGATAAAAAACCAAAATGACAAAGATCAGTAAGGTACAATTTCTTAGTAGCTGTGAGTAACAGAGCTCAGGATGACTCTTATGTAAGATTATTAATGCCTATTTAGTTACAGTGTTGGACATTTTCATAAAACGCTTCCTATGAAGAGAGGTCTCTAGCTTGTTGTTATGAAGGAGTGGACTGATGGGTTTTGTTCTAAGTAATGAGCTATTTAGTTTTAGCTGATCCTAAATATGTCTCTTCAGTGAGGGTTTTTCATGAAGAAAGCTACTGATAAAGTTGCTGTTATGCCATTGCTGAATA
The DNA here is from genome assembly GCF_026979565.1 of Vidua chalybeata. Classification (NCBI taxonomy): domain Eukaryota; kingdom Metazoa; phylum Chordata; class Aves; order Passeriformes; family Viduidae; genus Vidua; species Vidua chalybeata. The sequence goes on along the minus strand of NC_071535.1, from coordinate 46,454,174 downwards.
ATGTAATTTAAGGATAATGCATAGTACACAATGTAAGTAAACACAACAAAGATAATATGTGATTTCTGCTCTTCTGGTTTACAGCCTAAATTTCCACCCTCTTTCTTTAAGAGATAATGATTATGTTACAGAATTAATTTTATTCATGTTTTTACTTTTAAAGTATACCTGAAAGCTGGGACTAAGTTTGATGAATATACTAGTTTTCTTGTCCCACATGAGTATCAGACCAACAGTAGTATCAACCACCAGGTAGATGCCCATGGAATGAATTTGGAATGGCATTTTTCCTCCAGGTGTCCTCTGGATGACATCAGAGTGTCCATCACTGAGTACCAGCTCATAGTTCTAAGACAGGAGAAGAAAAAGTTAGAGGCCAATTTAGAAAGTCACTATTTTGTAGTTTTTTATATTGACAGTAACTTCTTGAAATAATATTATCATCAAAAGGATCCTATTCAACAACTACAGATTTCTTTGTAGATTTCCCTCCTTTGCTTTCTAGAGCAGAGAGGAAAAAAAAGTCTAGTGACCTTTTCGTTATGTTGGAGGCCACTTCTCCTATGCAGTCTAGCTGGGACAGCTTGTTCCATCCTTCTGGCACAACTTAAAGAAAATACTTACACCCAGGAAAACTTTAATAGACTTGGAGCAGGTAGTTCCTGTAGTGCCACATGGAATGTTCTCAGTGATGACTCTGAAGGTTCCCTGGTTCATAGCTTGTTGACGACAGTAGTTCTGAAACAGGAGAATGATATTCACTGTTTACTATATGTTACATGTTCATAAGTAAAATGCAAGGTATTTTGAGCAAAAATCTAGGCAGGACACTGTTACCTGGACCAGAACATATTCACAGTCTCCTTCAAAATCAAAGCGTTTGCCATCAAAGGTGGTATAATGCCCATCGCCATAAACAGAACATGTTTCCAGGCAGGGTTCCTCAGAGCATTGCCATTTTCTGTTTCTACATGTGCTACACAAGACAAAAAGCACTCCCAATGTAAAAACTAGACTAACACAGTATGTGTTAATATGTACATTTCTGTATTTTAACATGTGTTAAGATTCTAATGAAAAAATAAGGTTTGCTTATTCTCAAAAATGCAACATAGCTCAAGAACTATTGGAATTTATCCAAAGACTGTGTTACTTAATGTAATGAATCATCTGCATCAGAAGACACCAATTGTTTCACATTTCCAGATCCTGTTGGATCTATTGAAATGGAAGGACTTCCTTAGAAGAAAGATTTTTTTTTTTTTACTTGAATGAATATGACAACATCAAAAGCATGGTGTTTTTCTGACAAATTGAAATTTCTGGGCTATGCCATTGAGAAAAATAGACAGTTTGCTTTTTAGGTACTAAGTGGATTGTTTTATGCAGGATTCCTTCCTAGAAATCTTGATACTGCTAAAATGAAATTATGTTATTTAATTTCCAAAATATTATTTTTCAATATGCTCTTACCAGTTGTTACAGCCAACTCTGATTGATTCTCCTGGACTGTAGGAAATCCCATTGTGAATACATGGACAGTCTTCTGGAGCGATACAGTCACCTTTGCCATCCAACACTTGATCATGAGGACATACGCAGCCAGAGACACAGTGAGTTTTGTACTGTAAGGACCATAAAGAAAACATGTCTTGAAACATTTTCCTGGTGGAAGAGTCCAGCTGTAGCTGGTAATTGTAAGAGATATCTTTACTGATATGCTTTCAACTAGTTATAAAGAGTCTGTACTTACACATTCCATATCTAGAGTCTGACAGCTCTTCTGGCATCCTGCTCCTACCACATTTGCAGTGATATTGTCACAGTCAACATACACCATGGGAAGCACACAGACTGAAAGAGAAAAAACCATGAGAAATGTGAGACCAACCATGCATTTGTACCTTCGTGTTTCCAAGAAAAAATGGAAATACTCCTTTGTGAATTATGTGTACCTTAGTGTGTGATGCATGTAGTGAGAGAAACCAAATATTATTTTGATTTCATATTCACGTGGTTTTTGTGATTATGCTCAGACTACTCAATAAAATTAATTTTTAATTGGCTTCATGAAACACTTCCTTTCAGAAAAGCAGAACAAAACAGGACAACAAATATCCTTGTTTACTTGTTTGGCCTTTTTTTTTTGTTGTTGTTGTCGCTTTGGAGGTTTTTTTGCTTTTACACTTCAATTAAAATCAGAATAGCTTTCCTCTCACATTGAGTGAGGTGATCAAGTATCCTTTTACCCTGGGTAACCCAGGGGGTTCTAACTTCAGCCACCTGAAAGGTAAGACAGTGTTTCTTTATATTTTGAGAATGTCCGCTACATTACAGAAGAGCTCAATTCATTTTCTTGGTTGATTTCAGACTTGTACAATTTGCATCATTATGACAAGAGAAGAAAGAAATAAAAAGACTGAAGATGGAAAGGGAGAATTAAAGAAAATCTTGTGTTACCTGGTTCTGGCTTCTCTCCAATGCAGCTCAGCTTTCCATAGGTGCAAGTGCTATGAAAACAAGGAATGGATATTTTTAAACTTGTTATGTTTCAGCCTATTTCCCAATGAACTTGAAAGAATGAAAAATTACTGTGTGATAAAATAAAATGTGTTCTTTATCAAATAGTTTGCATATTTAAAAATATTAATATTCTTTATTAGACTAGAACAAAATACCAATAGTTTCTATATAATGTTTGCTCTGTCTATATCCCTGGTTTAAAGCTGTCCTTCAGAATAGTTCAGATTCCCATTAAAATGGGATAACAGAATTATCAGGCATCTTTCACCATGGAAGAAGCTTTTTACAGTCATGGATAAGAAAAGTAAGCGTGGAGGCAAAGGACAGGGTGGGAGTTTGGCTGTTAGCAAAGGTTGACCCACCACAGGACTGTTGAATTCCTGTAGTTGTTTATCTACAATCTTCCAAACATGGGTAGCCCTAAGAATTAAGAAGCTGTGATTTTTTTAAATTGAAAATTTTAGTTATAGAAATTAATTTGATTTCATAACATTTATATGGTTTCATGACTGCCTATATCTAACCTCTTCACTTTTTTTTTTTCACAAATATCTTACCAGACAACACCATTATCATGAACAACTTCACCAGAAGACAGAGGAGTTCCCTTGTAGTAACAAGGACAGCTAGAAGCAGGCACACATTTGCCACTGTCATCCATGTAGGTTCCATTTATGCAGGTACAGCCATCAACTGGGACAAACTTGATGCTGCATGTGACATCAGGCTGACTCAGAGAGCGGCAGGTGGGTTGACAGGAATCAACATTGTAGGTGTATTTCAAGGACTTCGGACACAAGGTGGTGTATTTTGCTTGAGAGTAAGAAGGTGAGTTACACTTGTTGTTCATTCAAGAATCAATATAGATATAAAGTATTTGAGATAAAGTATGTATGATAAACGTGGCATTGTTTGTACACATGCTTTACTGATATGCCCAGTAGTGTAATTTTTTTAGTACTAGAGCAAAATTTTCCCTTATAAATGTGTCATATGTTTTGCCCAAGTTAAAAAAAAGAACAAAGTTCAATTATAATAAGATACAGTATGTTTCTTCCTCTATGCTTTTTTTATACATTTCTCAAAGTTGAGAAACACCGTACTTCTTTTATTCCTATTGCAAGGGTATTGCTCTTCAGGTTTTTTCTGATGGTTCTGAGCAAGTAATCTAACTAAGCCTGTTTTTAATATTTCTTATTGTTTGTTGTTTGTCTTTTATGGCATTGTTTTCCTACTCAGCTTCTTTGAAGTCAATGCTATACTTAAACTCCAGTTTAACACAATTTACAGTGGAATCCCTGAGAGCTGCTGTGTGGGGCCTTCTAGGTGATAATTTTCAAAAGGCAAAGGGATGTAAAACTTACTGCAGGCTTTGCTCCTCCACCCAGTGAGAAGAACTCCTTTAGCAGCACAGGCTCTGACATAGCTGGAAAGGGCAGCACACATGCAGTCCTCACTCTTCTCACAGTTACACGTGTCAAACATACAGGTCTAGGAACAGAGGATGATGTGATCATCAGAATGTCATTTCAAAGCCATGGAACTCTGCAGTTTTTAGGAGTGTTATGTTCATTAGAGGTTAAAATGAGTGTAATCTACATGTATAAGTAAATATATATCTGATTTTCATTGAGCTCTTTCAAGAGTTTATGTAAAAAAAGAGCAATTAGAGGTCCACTATTTTGAACTATTTTTTCTTTTTATTTTTTCATGTGTTGGCAGTTTTCCAACTACTTCAAATTTGTTGCCACTGTGCCATATATATTTAGAATACATGGAGATTATTTGATACCACCCAGCTTTTGGAGCTTTTGCTTAAGAGCCTGGGCTGTCTGCAGCAGAGGAACAAAGAATACAAGAAGTTATTTGATGTGTTTCTATGCTGGGCAGGGATAATACAATATTGTTAATTCCAGATGATGTTTATTGAGCATAATCTTACAAATTTCCAATAACAGGAAGGTTTTTTTAAAGTACGCAGGGACTCTGGTGCAAAGTTTCATCACCTTGAATTTCTGGAACATTTTCGTTCACATCTTGTCCAATACTCACTGTTGCTTTTTATGCACATTGCTTGCCTTGTCCTTGCATATATGTAAAAGCCTTCTGAGAGCAGTTCAGAGGAATTAAAGCACCAGTTAAGATTCTGGCTAAAGCTTTCATTATATCTCTCAGAAGGGACAATTTTTATCCTTTGACAGTGAATCCAAACTCCTCACTTAGTGTTTAAGTTTGCGCCTAAAAATAGGTGCAGGAGGAATACACCTGTATGTTTATCCTCCAGGGAATAGAATGAAAGATAGTTTCACAAAGGAACAAATTTCATATTGTGTAGATAAGAATGAATCCTTGCCTTGTAAAGAACTATCATGAATGTATCTCCTCACAACTGGCAAGTTGTTCTCTCAGGTGTTAGTATCAGAAATCTGAGTCTTTTTCTCCTATATTGGATGGGTGGAATTTTAGCCAAATACCTTATGGTAAACTTCTGGATTCACTGTTGAGTGACATTCAGCAAAAGGTCCCAGGGTATCGGAGAGCAGTCCACACCAGTGCTGAGCATACTGGTCTGTGAATTGAAAACATGGTAAGGATTTCTATGGCAGTGCGTTTGCAAAACTCTTGTCTCAACATAACTATACCTCCTCCGGGGAAATTACAGAAGCTTAACATTACAATATAATTAACCTCTGCATTTGCTGAGGCACACAGTCTTTCACTTCCTCTAGGCAGAAGTATTAACTCTTTAAAAACGGAATGTTCTCTAATTCATTATAATTGTCATGGAATAAACGAAAGGTACCCCTAGGTGAATTTTAAAAAGGAAGGCTTGCACTGTAAAAAGATGAACTACGCTAGTTCATTTCAGAGAAAAAGAAAAGTAGCTTGTGAATACTCAAGAATTATATATTTTGTTGGCTGAAATGCAGCTTGAATGCTTTCAATCTCTGAACTGTAAGTCTGGTTCTCAGTTTAACAGTGGAAGGGCCACAACCTTCAGAGGGGCTAGGCACAGCTGTGACAATCAGTCCTTTCCAGGAATGACTATTAATGTTGTATGGTTCCAGTTTCCCTTAAGTAAGTTGACTTGTTGTCTTGATCCAAAGGAATATATCTGAAGATCCAAAATATTTTGCTAGCTACTATTTATTAATTGAAGACTTCTAGTGTCAACTGAGGAAAATTGCCTGCATGTGCAAATAGTTCTGTTATTTTGGCTTGGTGGTTGATCAGTTTATTCCATCTTTGCATCTTAAAGGAGAATAGAAGAGATGGCTGAGCCTACCATTTTGTATGCTGACAGTACAGGGGTCCTCAAAGGTATTTTTGGCATCAGAACAATCAGCTCGAGTTTTCCAAGTATTGCCAAAGGCAGCTGAAGTGCCCTCTATCACACCACTGGTGGTTTTGAAATCATCTGTCTGTACATTGTTGAAGTTTCCACAGAGACCTAGAAGGAAGCAGATGGTCTGTGCAAGCCTCCTACAGCATGACAGGTACTGGTGAAGGCAGTTGTTAGGACAAGGTCACTCACCACAGGTCTGCCCTTTATGTGATGGATCTAAGTCTATAAAAACTTGCATCAAAGGCATGAGTTGAACCTGTAGCTGAAGACCAAAAGTTGTTTGCAGAATTATGAAGAAAGATGAAGGCCTGAAGATAGTGACATTTGCTAGGGATATAAGAACAAAATAGTTATAATTTTATTCGAGATGAGCAGTTGAATTAACTGTTCATTAAAGGAACAATATAGTAGAAGAATAGTAGAGGAATTCTATAGCTGCATTTGATATAATCCTAATTTCTGAAGAACTGGGGGGAAAATGATCCTTACAGGATTTCAAATCCAGCACCAAAATAGTCCAACCTAAACACCTAAGCAACAAATATATACAAAACCTCCGCTTTCTGTCATGTGTTTTAAAATTAGGGAAGAACACACACATCTGTTGTTATTTAAAATGTTGCCTTTGTTTGATGAAAATGTTATAGCACTATTTAGTTGAAGACTCAAATGGAGTCTGGACCTATTCTGTCCTTTCATGGTTTGATTTGTGTTCAGATGCAGTAGTGTTTGAGAAGAACTGGCATGTGAGAAACTTCAGTGATGAATGTGCTTTGCGAACAAGGACAGGGGAACACAGGGAACTGACTTGAGAAATTGGAGTCCAGTTCCATGTCAGATTTTTTCTTTCCTCTCTTATGACACTCTTTGGATCTGAAAGTGTGCAATAATACTATTTGCTTGAACTAATTAGATATTGCTAAATATAAACCATGATTTTTCTAATGTTATTAGTGTTGAATAGGCAAATCCTGTTACATAAAAATGGGAGATAGTGCTTTATGGCAGTGCTCTGGGTTTGCTGCAGTGTAACCAGAGTTTAATTTAACTTATGCAATAACATTTTAAAATAAAAATGAGAAATAGAAGTTTTTCAAAGGAACTTACCTGCTGAGAATGGTAACTGTGTGTAGATCATATTCACAAATACGCTCCCAGAAGGCTGGACCACAATGTTCTGTCCACAAGAAAAGACAATTATTATCAAGCAGATACTTGATAATTACAAGTGTAAATACTTTCCAAACGTTTCCTATCCAATACTACTCAAGATAAAGGGGAAAAAATGGACGGAGACTATGATGATATTCTGATTCCTGTACTATTTCTTTAATCTTTATTACTGTGTTCCTCTGACTGTCCAAGAAAGCAAAAACCAGTTACCTAAATAACAGAAAGCCACTAAGATCTTCTCTTCTAGTGTGCTTACTTTATTCTTAATTTTCCTTTTAATATTGTTCAAATTTGATAAAACAAAAAGGCAGTGCAAATTTCTTGTCTGTGCTGTTAGGTGCCATTTGCCTCATCTGTTAATCTTAGAGAACATCCCTGGAGGATGTCAGGGGTATACATCTGCTGCTCACCGTTTGTCCTCCATTTAGGCTGATGGCTACACCCTTGAGGCATGTCTCAGTGTCAGTCAGACCACACCTGTGGATATCCCCCAACACTGTGAATTCATTGCTGTCGCAGAGCTTGGAGAAGAAAGCCAAAAATATTGTTAAAAGGATTTGCTACATTGAAATGGTTATCTCAAAAAAAATTCACATGCAAATGGAATTCTTCATAAAGTTAGTCTTTTAAAAATATTGTTTATTTCATTTCTTCTTATTCTTATGGTCTAACATGTGTCTAGAATCACCAAGTAAGTTGGCATTCATGCAGTCTGCAAACTGAAAGCTGTGCATTGCTTCTGGCTTTCAGGGGTGAATTAGACATACTAATCTGAACATTAAAACTTCCTCATGCATTAGTAAGAGGAGTTCCTAATGTGTAGGTAATACCTGTTTAATATGCTAGAGCAGAAGGAGCTGTGCCTTTCTTGCCCACTGGTTAGGAAGTTTACCAGGGAGAGAAAAGATAGTTTCCAATGTCTTCTGCACTGAATAGATTATTCAAGACCCTGGTGATTTGGACATTCTTGTAACAGGTAGGAAATACGGGTTTAAATATCCTCTCATAGAAAATGAAACTAAAATTATTATTCAGGAAGTTACTGCATAAAGGTTCAGATTTCAACTCAGTTCTGATTTTCATAGTACTATGTTCTGTGAGCCATCATCAAAGTGTGCCTAATGGCCAAAACACAACAGGGAAAGACTCAAAGAAGGCTGTAATTCTGAATGTGGTTTTTCACTTTTTTGGAATAATGAAGACTAAATTGAGGACAGCTGAGGTGCAGAATTATAGCCATCTAGAAATTCAGTATTAAATTCTAGGGCTTTTTGAACTTTTGTGTACAAATTTAGGAGTTTTCCTCTGCCTCCAGAGACCCTGAGAATCTAATTTTACATGTTGGTGCCAAAAGGAGGAGCTTAAGGTTTAAGTCTGACCTATGCTGCCATTGTGCATCAAGGCAGTGCTTGTGAATCTTATCCAAAAGTTTCACTGATTTAAGCTAATCTATTTCTAAATCATCTCATTCTAGCTCTTTTCTAAGATTTTATGATTCTTTTTCTTGGTAGCACTCAGATTGATCATGTCAAGAAGATTTTATTTAATATGAAGTCCTTATGAAAATTGTTTATCTTTACTGAATTACTAAGGTAAACTATGAATACACCTAGGGTTATGAAATCTAACATAAAAACTCAATGCAAATACTAAAAAATTATCAAAAAACACAAAAATACTACGATATTATTTAGTATAACCTTAACAGAAAAGGCCCTGAAATCCATTTAGGGATGTTAACCCTATAACCATGTTAACCCTCAATGACTCAAAGCTGATGCGATTGCCAGAAGTTTTCATCGAACAACATTATATATAATAAAAACATTTTCCTTTAGCAAGGATTGTGACTCATTTTTACCTTGGTTAGGACATAACTACAGTCTCCAAAGAAAGAATAGTATTTCTCATCAAATGTTGAAATGTGGGAACCTCCTTCAACACTGCAAGTCCCAGGGCATGACTGAGTGACACAAGACCATTCACCTCCAACACAGGAACTGAAATGAAGGAGGCATTCAGTAACATTGGGTAATGCAAGTGTAAACAAAATAAAAAGGCAGTAAGATCAGATGATGCCCTAATTTTCCTCTTGAAACACTGATCATACTGCCAAAGGAACCAGTATTGCTTTGAAATCTCAGACAAATATGGGGCAGGCACATTTACATTAAGGTGATAATTTTCTCTATATATTGTTGTCCATTTCCAGTCTTTGGACAGAATTCAGTCCTGGTGAACTTGTAATCCATGTCAAATACTTTAAGTATTTCTTGGAAAATAAATAAATAGGTAGGTACAGTTGCATACACTTACGCAGTAATACTTCAGTAATTATAGGGATAATAAAATATATATATTTGTCAAACATGCTTCTCAAATGTGATCTTCCACTCTAAATTTAACATGCCCCCAAATGTCATGTTCTCCATAGTATTTATATGAGACCTTAGCATTACACTGTAGTGCTGCAAAGGTATAACACTAATTCACATTTTTAAACACCTCTGGTATTTGACTTGGATTATCTTCCTTCACTGGTATTTCTTGAAATTGAAGCACCTAGTCAAAAACTCAAATTTTTGTTCCAAGTGTGAAGGGAAAACTGACATGAAAGTATCCTCTAAAGCAGTGTAATTATGGAACTTCAGTTGGTAAGTAGTTGCTCATTTGTTTTTTAAGGGGAAATCAGTAAATACTCAGCTAATGCACAAAAAAACTCCAACCCAAAACCCCCAAAAAACCAAAAAGTGAGAAAAAAATGTTACCATGATCTGCATTTAGATGAGAAGGAGGCACCAGGAGCATAAGTTTCACCTTCATAGGTACAGTGGCATTCTCTGCGGGGAATGCAGCCGGCACCATTAACATCATCAAATACCATTCCTGGGAAAAGAAAGGGTCTATTACTTATTTTGTGCCCTGCAGAACCTGCCTTTGAACACATATCTAGCAGATGCGGGGAAACTACATCCCCTTTCTTCTGTATTTTAAAATAATAGGATGCAAGCTATGTAGAGTTTGAAGGGCTATATTCCATTGAAGTCTACCTAAAAATCTTAGCATGATCAAAAGGGACCTCTAGGAAAATACCTTTCTGTTATGTGTTTCATTGGAATGGAATTAGGATTAAAACTATTAGGTAATGAGCTGGAATAGATGAACCATTTGTAAGACTGCCCAGGGACATATCTGTACAGTAAATATTTATATGCCCAGAGACAGAGGATTGCCTTAGAGAAGTCAATGCTACGACACAAACAAGTGATGGTGAATTCTGTGAGACATGGGGATGGGCAGAGCAGCTGCAAGGGGTGAAGCTCCTGAGATACAGTCATAACAATAGCAAAAATTTAGACCTAGAAGTATGCACAGAGAGAGCACATCTATCTTGTACTGACACGCAGTTCTTGTGTGCAATTCTCTGAAGCACCAGATCTAACACACTGCCTAGTGCTCTGTCAGCTCCTTGTTGTTTAGACACACAACACTTGACAGGAAGGATTTGATCATTTCTGGAACCAGATGCAGCTTTGCTAACAGCAGAGGAGTTATGATTGCATGCAAAATCTTCTTAAACACTTCATACTTCCGGTGAACTGAGTTTGAATGCTGAGAATAGAAGACTCTGCTGTTGTTATTCTCAGTTCAGTCATTTTATATATATACATTAAAAAATAGATCTATAAAAGCACATTTGTTGTTTAAAAGGCCATATTTAGTAATTTGAATAGAAATAGTGCATCCAGGGGAGAACTATAGCTATTACTTCAGTGATAATAACACTGATGATGTGATGGGAACAATCCAGAGTACAAAAATTGTTAAATGTGTACAGGTGAGTATTCCAGGTGGGTTGGTATGAGAAAAGGGCAGGAAATGAGCTTGCCTGGAGGACAAACGCAGCCATCTGTGCAGTGATCTTCACAAAGTGTAGATCGTTCCAGGTTGCTGCACGTGTCAGAGCAGGGAGAGCCACACTCATGGTATTGCATGTTGAACGGACATGATTTGGCTAAAAATAGAAAGAGTATTATAAAGCTGACTTTTCATGTAAAAGTTGGAGAAAGCATTTTTTTGCAGTTTAGGTTGTTTTGTGTCAAGACATGACAGGATATCCTGATCCAAGTGGAGGCTGAAACATTTTAGATTTTTTGATTCATATTGAAAATCCCGTAAACTTCCATATTACCAAAGTCTTGTGTATTACCAGGTAAAAACTGATTTCATTATAATTGCGTGCACTTTTGAACTAATGTGTTCTTCAGGAGAAAACCTTGCATGTGTGAAGTTTGCTAGATGTTTGTAGTAAGCACAGGGGGAGGTCCCTTCCCGAGATACTCACGGCACAGGTCTGAGGTTCTCCAGTTCAGGGGCTGTCCACCTGCATGAGCACACTGCCGGGAGTACTCAGCAAAGGTGTTACACATGCAGAAGTCAGCCATCGAGCTGTCACAGTGGCACAGGTCTTGTATGCAAGTTTCAATGTAGTCCTGGACATTCACAAGCGTGTTACAACTCGTAAATGCTTTGCTGGTTAATACTGTCTCACAGATAGAAGCCTAGGAAAGAAAAGAGAGAAGGTAAACAAAGTGTTAAGAACATATGAAAAAAATTATTTAAGGCATGGAGCAGAACAAATCTAAGATTGATCTGGTCCAGAAACCCTTCCAACCCTCCCTTCCCTATCCATAAGGTGATATTTAAGGAAAAATAACAATAGGGCAAACCACATGGAACTCCTTTGAATAACTCTAGTAGCTTCCATATCCTTAGTTGCTGTCACCTCAGGTCACTTCCCAAGCATTATATAATTTCTTTGTATTAAGACATCCTCAGTAATTTTCTCTTTCAGGAGAATATGCAGTCTTCTTGTAGAAGGGGAATGCAAATTTTTGGCATTCACTTTAGCAAAGAATACAACATGAAATTAAGAATATTTTTCTTTTGAGACCTACAGCTGAGTTATTTTCATGCTCTATTTTTTCCCCCCTTTTAAAACGTTTTTCCAAAGACAGAGAATGTATTCATAGTGAGAAAACAATTTTGAGAGAGAGGTTCTTACAAATTCTCTTGAGCAGTTAATCAGAGAAGTAGGAGGAGTAGGATCATCACACTGCTCTGTGGGTCCATCCATCTTCTGCCTATTACCAAACTGTATGGGAGTCAGTTTTGTCTCTATAAAAAACAGTTCAAATATTAGAATAATGCTTACTATATTTTGCATGGAGTTATTTTCTTTTGTGACGCTACCTGCTAGGACGCAAATAATACCATTATAATATGAAGAGGAAAATATGAACAGTATATATAAAAAACTGGATCCTAACTATTGAAAACAAGTAGAAATTTTTATGTGACAGGTCTTAAAATATCTAACAGTGATGGAAGCAGTCTAATACATCTCAAAGTCCTGACTTTGCACAACTGACATCAGAGGAATACATTAAGAAGTACCCCAGTTTTCCAGTTAATACAACCCACAACCTATATTAAAGTATATTCTAAGAAAAAAAAGCACCAGTACTTAATAATGCTTTTTATTACTTACTCCCCGAAATAAATTCATTGCTGACTGGAATTCCATTGAAGTCCCCACAAAGTCCACAAGTTTGATTGGCATATTTCTTATCTAATTCCACCTACAAAAAAAAAAAAAAAAAAAAGAGGAGGAAAGAGGTTTATAGAAATGGCAGTCTTGATGGTTAGGAGCACAGCTTATACCAGTACTGCTTGTGTATTCAAAATTTGAGATATGTTTGTTGTGGAGACTGTGCTGTGTGATAACAAGGTAGGCACAATTGGAATGGTCAGGGATGACTAAGAAAAGCTCATTCTTATCCTAGTCTTGGGTTGTGAACATAAATACTTTGCCAGGTCTGGAATCTCAGGAATACTTCATGGTGAGGTAGGAACATTATAATTTGGCATCTATTGATTCTGAGCTGAGCTTGGTGGGGAAAAATAGGAAATTGAGAGAAGACTGGAAGACAAAACAATACACTAAAAATGGGCACAAATCCAAAAGTAAGTAATGCCTGCCTGGCTGTAATACTGCAAAGGTGTAAAAAGACTATTTTCAAAATACACATTTTCTGCTGTATTTTGGATGTTTTCTTACCAGGAGGGCATCTTGTCCATTCCAAAGGAAGGTCAGTCCCAACTTGGCAGAAACTTTCAAATAGTTGTTACTTCTCTCTATGAAGACTCCCATATGGCTGTAGGGCATCTGGACCCTGGGGAAAGATCATCATAAGTCATCAGGGGTAAGGACAGAATATCCATTGAATGTCCATAATGATATCCTTTCTCATTCTCTTTGAGAAGTTTCAACATGTATCTGAAGAAATTAGAGCAATAACTACTACAGACAACACAGGTTTGTAATATTTTATCCATTTCCTATGCAATTGCCTCTCATCATGCAAATAGATCAGCCTTGCTTTTCCTGTTGTTCCTTTTGGCTTTCTCCATTAAGGGTGTTTTGCTGGATAAAATGTTAGCATATATCTGTGGTTGTATTGTTCAAAAAAGTGCTGGGAGGCTCTGTTTTGTAGCCAGTGTGCTTCAGGATGTTGCTATTTACTCCTTGAAGCATTTGCTAATAAAGGGATAGACTCCAGGCTTTCTGTGACATGAGTGCCATTCAGGAAGCTGTACCTGACATAACCTTTAGATTAATTCACTGTACAAAGCTGCCATAACAGACAACTCACTGTGGCATAGCTGCCCGAATATTTACCTGGCCTTTTGGGTAGGTTTCACACCCTATGCCAAAGTCAGTGCTACAATTGCTACATAGATAGCAAGTTTGCAGAACAGATAATTTTAAATTAATTCAGGTACAAGCTGAAGAGCAGTCACTGCTTTACTGCACACTGTTCAATTCAAGGACAAAAGCTGTCAAAAATACCAGGGATTCTGCTGTTGTAAAATTAATGGAAACTACTAACTTCAAGGGTGTAAAGAATGCAGCTTATAGACTTAATTGCATACATACATATACACACTATTGTAGCAGTGGGACAGCATATTGGATACAGCTCATCTGAACAAAACAGCCACAGGGATAATCTGCAGAAGTGGCAGTTTACTGTCAAGCCCTCCTTTGTATTTGTTACTACTTCAGGAAAGACCTGAGCCCTACCACTGCTTGGGAGCAGTGATGAGATGAGGGAAAGAGATACTTGCTCAAAGAGCCCACTGAAAGAAGGTAGGAACATACAATTTGTTGTCGAGCAGGACAGAGCTGGGTGTCAGTTCGATCACTACTCCTTCCAGCTTCATGATGACATGAGTGATCACAGTGGCATTTTCCACCATTGCACGCCTAATCTGGATGTTGAAGTCCTCATAGGAAGACTTGCAGTTGGATACAAAGATGTAATTGCAGACCCCAGGGAAGTAAAAGACGTCCCCATCAAAGGTCTTGAAGTGGAAGTTACCCCATGTGCTGCACACACGGCCATTGTGAGAGGGGTTGCCAGCTGTGGATTCAAAATAAGCAGTAAGAATTTTCTGTAGTTTTTTCTAATACCCTCCCTGTAGATGTTCTATCCCTCCTGCTTCTTTAATAGCCTCTTACCAAAAGCTCATCATCGTTTTTTCAAGCTATTTTTTGGTCATTATTTATTTATTTATTTATTTAAGTTGCTTTTTGTGCTTAATCAGTTTTGCATAGGGATATAGGGCCTAGGATCAAAAGAGACCTCTGGGGTCACTAGATCCAGTGCTCTAGTTCTGATGACTTCCCTATCCCATATATCCTTTCCTAAATGTATGGAGTCCTAAAGTTTCACCATAAAACCACTTTAAAGCTAGTTTAAAACTAGCTGATACTCCTTCTTGGGAAGGCCACTAATACCCACAACTTCTAAATGGCTCGAACACTTTTCTCAACATCTTCCAAAACATTCCTGTCCCATGTATGCCTGGTGGTTCTTGTGCCAAAATTACATTTCACCTTGAAGTGTCCAGGGTCTTGAATAAGCTCCCTATTCCTCCCCCAGCCCATTATAGAAAGCTCTTCTTTCTTTTCAGTCTTCCTTTCCTTGCAAGCATACTCTCCAAAATCCCTGATTATCTTCCCAATCCCTTTCCACATTTACACTCAGCCTGCTTGAATTGTACCCTCTTCCCTAGATAAGGTGTCTCAACAGTTTTTAGCACACTAGTATTTTCATCTCCTTACTGGAAATATATATAATACTGGGGGAAAACATGTACAATATGTATGCATGTTTAAATATATATATTAAATTTTTTTCTTACAGCTGCATCCTAGAACAATGAATCAAAAAGCATTGAATTCACATTTAGATTATCTGTATTACCTGATTAATTAATTCTCTGTTAATTTTTTCTTTTATGATGCTAAAGGTTCTTATGCAATTTATTGATTTTTTTTTCAATCACTCCATGCTCTCTCATTAACAAGGGTACAGATATCTGAGCCATGACATTTGCTTA
Organism: Vidua chalybeata; assembly: GCF_026979565.1. Lineage (NCBI taxonomy): Eukaryota > Metazoa > Chordata > Aves > Passeriformes > Viduidae > Vidua > Vidua chalybeata. The sequence goes on along the minus strand of NC_071535.1, from coordinate 46,438,663 downwards.
ACTTACCCTTTACTTTCAGTGCATTTTGAAAAGGTGGAATGATTGTCACTCCTTGGGATTTGAAAGCTGGTAGAAAATAGAAAGGATAAAAAATGGCAAGGTTTAATCTTTTCTGAAGTCCTAAACCATGGGTAGAGATTGCCTAGTCTTTTTAGTGAATAATATTTCTTACTACTAGTTACACTCTAGTGGAAAGTTTCCACAATGTTTCATTGGTGGTTTTTACAAATTGCTTTGTGTTCTGTCTTTCTATAAATTTCACTAACAGCTAAATTGCACAGACTGTAGTACTTTCTTCCACCATTTGTTCAAGACTCCCATCTGATGCTGGCCCTGATACGCTGAACTCAAAAGCAGCAATATGATCCTCAGAGCACTGTGTTGTAATACTGATTACAACAGCTATTTTTAAATAGTCTGTGGCACACATTTTGCAGGGCAGACTTAATGATCAATTATTTCAGCCTGTCATCACTAATACACCTTCCACCCTTATTTTGCACTGTCCAGTTATGTGTCATGCATGATCTTGTAGTACTTAATTATTCTAATGTTTAAGGTAGTTACAGCTTTCTTATTCTCTTGTGACTGATGTAGTCATCTTAACACAGTGTAAAAAAATGTGCCTTTTATTACCTACTATCAAGTACCTTGATATATATGATATATATGTAAACACACACCTCTTCTGAAAATACACTTTTAGATATGTTTAGATATGTTATGTACCTTTTGTGAAGTCAAATATTAGATAAGTGTATCATATCAGTAGAGCAGATCCACTGGGCCAGATCTCAGAGGAAGTTCTCAAGCTTCGAGCAGTCATAGATTGTCTGAGAACTGGATATATTGTACAGAGGATTTCTCTTTTAATGTGTGTGGTATGTGTGTGGCTAGGAATCAAAATATTCTAGTAGTCTTACTATTTATCACCTTGTTTGGAGCAAAACCATAGAAAGAGATCTGCGTAAATATACCTACATTTTTGTTGCTGCAGGAGAGATGGAGAAACATACTCTGACTTTGTTGGTTGTTCACCACCCTGGGCTTGAACTGCATTAAGAAGAGTAGTAAAGGAAATGTGAATGTCTAATTTTCTTGAGTCCCCTCATAATGTCTCAATTTTATCTGTTTAAATGTGCAACACTCAGTATATCAAAAAACAAAGATCTGTTTATGTACAGGAGGCCAGAAATGCATCAGGACCCATGCTACATGCAATCATGATGGCCAAACACCACTTCTTCAGCCTTTTCCTTTTTTAACTTTTCAGGTAATAAATTACTGCAGGGAAGCCATCAAAAACATGCCTGTGGTGATTTGAGCAGGTCCTTATTCTGTCACAGTATATCCCTGAGTTCCCTTAGAAGCTTTTCAGATAAAGGACCTAGATTTCTTAGGTTTTATGATCACTCTGCGCTTTAAGCATCAGGGAAACCTTTTTTTCTAGCTAGATGGCTTTCAAATAAGTCCCTTTTGTACATGAAGAATTCACATTAGGATTAGAGGACTGATCTTTGTCAAAGCCAAAGTTACTCTATTTTATAGTTTCAAGCATTCTTTGTAATAAGCCACAGATGGAAAACAAATACAAAAGCCACACCGCACAGAAGGAAATAGGTCTTTCCAAGAGATACGTTTGTGCCGGTTGATTTTGCCCCAAAGCAAAGAAACCATTTTTCATTCCATTCCACTGCAGCATCAGAATTAGAATACATGCATTATCCAGAGGGGCTTTCAGTGCACTGCTTAGTGAGAGTTCATCAGAGGGCAGGTCGAGGTGAAGACTGTTCTGGCCAGAGAAAACTGCAAGGGCAGGTTCACCCCCTGCTGCACCTCACAAGGGCAGTCTGTGGATAGGACCACTAGAGGGGTTAAGGCTGAAAGAGCTGTGGGGAACTCTGCAAGTCCCCTCCTGGGGAAAGAGCTGGGGTTAGAGGACATGTGTCCCTTTTTAAGGTAGGAACCATTCAGTGATTCTGGGCTCCTTCAGTGCCCAGCCTCAGAGAGGTTTTTGCTTCTCTCTCCACGTACTGTGTGGCTGTGCTCTGTCTCATGCCACATGCACTGCAGATCCCTGCTGTCATTGCATGTTTTGCTAATGCTACAGCTAGTCCTGTCATAAGCTATTCTTTGACACTACCACTTCTTAACATAAGTTACTATGGAACTACCTAGGAGCAGGAAAAATAAGAAATCATACAGTAGGATCTGCACTAGAGATCAAAATGCATTTAAAACTAACATTATTGTTACCTTAAACTTAAAGGGAAATTAGCAGGTGAAAAAAAGAAAAAATAAAGGGGTTTCCATCCATCTGTGACTATTAAGTTCCCTCAGAATATTTATAGCAGTACCATTTGTTTTTAGCCCATTGCAAACCAACCTTGTGTGCTAAGCTTTTATGCAACCTCATAAGCAAGAGTAAATTAATTTCTAAAACCTATTGCCTGATGATTTTCAAGCAAAATCCTCCCTTTCTTCAATACTCTAATATAAGGTGATAAACAGAGTCTTTAATAATTCATGCAGACATACTCCTCAGCTGATTTGTTCTTTTCTAGAGGTACCTTTGCACTTTTTGTTTTCTACATTTAGAAATGCTATACCACCTTGAAGTGGATATTAAAAGCTAAATGCAAATCTTGAGGCATTTTTGTAGACATATAAGTTCAGAGAAAATTCCACTCAATGCAGTGGAGCTGTTCCAGATTTTAACTGGAGAAAAACAGGATAACAGTTTCAAAAGAGTTAATTTTCTCTTCTTAGGAAAGAAAGTATTTTAAGCAGAAAATAAAATCTTGCATGGAGGTAGCAAGTTCATTAACTTCACAAAGCCAAGAAAAGAAAAAAAAAAAAAAGCTTCAAACTCCAAAGAAAGTTATAAATTCTTTAAAACAGTAAAAATGCCAAGCAAGTGACTCTTCCTACCTTTGATCTGTATGAAGACCAGAGCTAGTATTGATATCCATACTGGTATTTGTGTCCCACCACCTTTACCCATCTTCTGGAGGTCCGGTAGAAACTACCGAACAACTAGCCTCTGAGGAAATACCTGTCTGTTCCCAAGTCTTATATAGTGAGAGAGTAGAATTTGGCTCAGTTCCCAGATTGTTTCACAAGGCTCTTAAAAGGTGGGGCTTCAGACATTTTCATTTTCTTTTGCAGGTGCAGAGGTAAATAGAGGATGCTCTGATTTTCCCTCAGCTATTTACACTCTAGGAGGAGTCTTCTTTCCACATTTTTGATGAAATGTCATGAAGTGAGCAAGAAGAATTTTTGCTTAAGCTTAGTTTTCCCAAATTTTTGTTTCCTGTGGTATAAACACAATTTAAGAGACTTCTGGGTGACTTGTGATGATAATTAGCTTCTCAAAAACCTCCAAAGAAGTTCCACCTGATAAAAATTTTTTAAAATTAATTTGCACCTGCCTATGTAGATACTTTGCTTGTGAAAATGAAGAAATCAAATGCTATTTAAGGTCAGCAGTTATCCCACTGGCCAAGCACAACACAGGTGTACACAATGAGAATCCTTCTGTGTTGGCAAGTCATTAATATGAGGTTATTTCAGCTGTTTCCTTTCTGAGTAAACATGATTTCAGCATTAAAAATTAGTTGGATTCTATCTATGATTTTAAAAAATCCATGTGATTTCTAGCCCTAGAGATATTAAAGGACAGATACGCAAGAATATTTTCTGGAATATTCCTTATCTTAGGAGCAATGAGGGAGTGAAGAATGATTTTTGAGTATGTTAAAATAGTTATTTACAGCTATAGTACTTTGGGAAATTAACCTTTTATAGTGTTTTACCCTGGGGTGTAGAAAAACACAGTCTTTCACTAAGAGAGCAGATCCCATAATCCCACATGGGTTCAAACCCAGTTCCTGCAAGGAAGAAGGTGCTGGTATAGTCTGTGTATTCTTTGGAGTCATAGCAATGTTCAAAATGGAATGGAGTTTAGCTATTATGGAGGGATGTTAGAGGTGCATTGAAAAGGTAGTGAAATACTCATTTAGGTTGCCTAGGAATACTGTCCAATTTCCATTACTAGGTTAGTAAAACACCTACATGAGAATGGTCTAAATGCTGTTGATAGTGCTCTGGGACAAGGGCATAGACTGAATATCCATTTGAAATTCTCTCAAATATGATTTTCTATTATGTTTTATGAAAAATTATCATGGAATCATAGAGTTGTAGAATGATTTGTGTTTGGAAGGGACCTTCAAGATCATCCAGTTCCAACCCCCTGCCATGGACAGGGACACTTTCCACAAGACCATCTTGCTCAGAGCCCCGTCAAACCTGGTCTTGGATGCTTTCAGGGAATGGATTATCCACAACTTCTCTGGGCAACCTGTTCCAGCATCTCACCTCACAGAAAGGAATTTTTTCCTAATATCTAATAAAAATCTACTCTCTGATAGATTTGAAGAAGTAACTTCAGCACTAAGAGGGAAATAAAAGGTATATTTTTTACCTAAGCAGCAAACAAAAGCAAAAAATATGCTGGTTGTCCTGAACATTTTAAGAGCACAACTATTTAAATAAAGGTGGCATAATAAAATTGAATTGGAAGTTTGGAGGGAAAGAATTGTTTAGTTTCAGTCGTGAGTTATACCTTTGGCAATTTCATTGATGTGTAAGTCTGTAGAATTTACTTAGCATCATTTAACAAGGAAAAGACGATGCCTATAAGATACTTGTACATACAGAAATACATGCAGTGAAAATTTAAGGAAGTATCATTGTCTCTAATGGTTATTATCAAAGTTCCAGAATGAAGATCTAGAAAAAAAAATAATGGATTTAAATGGTACATAATTAAAGTAATGATAAAATAGTATGGTAAACTCATGTGGGTAACACACATAAGCTTATTAAGAGATTATGTTAGCAAGAAGAAATATATACTTTATGAATCATTGTATTACCACTAAAAATCAATTCATATCAACAGTTGCTATGCTGTGGTTTCATGTACATTTCCTGCATGTTCAGGGAAGCACTGTGATCTCTGAGACATTCCAGTCTGGTCATCACTATTAGGCTGAATCTGGTTTACAGTTCAGTTTAACCCCTTTAATTGAGCTTTAAGGCACCATCAGAAGTGATTCCCTTTATCTGTATTTTTGACTGAAATTTTCAAATCTGATATATGTAATGAATGAACTATCCTGACACTAGTAAGTGGTTAATTCATTGACCATGACTGGTCAATGAATCAATCCATTGATTCATGACATATGACTCTTGCCATATTAAATTTCTTATCTTGTGCTATTTCTTCTCACAAATTATTATAAAATGTGTTAAAATATATGAGACTTGCAAAAATAATCTCAAATATTTATGATAAATATATTTAGTAGCATTATTAATTATTCAAAGAAATAATTCCTCGTCAAATTGTATTTCACCTTCATTCACTCAATAGACACACAGAGGTGACATGGGAAAGTATATTTTAAAAATTATTTGGGAGTAACATGTCTGATTTTTGTACCTCCTTATAATCAAATCCATACAATTGACTGCATAAATGGAAATATTAATATGTTAGAAGAATTTATTGATGTATCTACTTTTATTTCTTTAACAGAAAAGATAGAAGATTTTGCCATTGCATTTGATCTGAAAACCCTGAAATTTTTCTTTAGTTTCTCTTCCTTTTTCACAAGATCATATTCCTACTCTCTGCATCTGCAATATTAAATTGAATTAAATATTTCAGTAAGAGTTAGCATTTTCAGATGCTTTCTTTTTAACCCTATGTGATCAAATGCTACATAGTGGTGATGTTATTTACACATTACTCATGATTTCTGAATATCCTTCTTCATAAAATAAAATTAGACCATCATATCTTATCTTCATAGATACCCACTGTAGAATGCAAATAAAATGTGAGAGCAAACTTGGTTAACTTTGGGGTGCAGTAATGACTGAAATCAATGTCTCCATTTATAGTTAAAAAAGACAGAATGATGAACTCATAGGGACATGCAAAACGTTGTCTAGTCCACCTGGTGCCATACTGGAGTAGGGAGTATTCATTTCAAGGGAAGGAGGAAAACATGTGTAACTGACAGGAATTACAGCACTTCCTCTGTGTGCGGGCTAAAATGCAAGTTAACAAGGCGCTGCCTGCTCAACTTTTCTCTGGCTGGTCATTTGGCCACTTCTGAAGCCATGTTTAACCTCCAGAGTGATGCTGGGACACTTGGCATGGATTTCAGCTGAAGTACCATTCTGATTGTCCCTGAATTTTGACCTGTGCTAATTCAAATGCGTTATTTTTATCTGAAAGCTTCTATGGAAAAGTGAGGTAACAATTTCAGCTTAAAATTGTTCATTAACATTATAGGTGTTTTCTTACTTATGTGAAGATGAACTACATTTCAATCAGCTGCAGTAAGTATTTCATAGTATGACACAATATAGTCTAAAGTAAAGCTATAGTTAAAGACTAAAACAGGGATAGAACTCCTTTTATGTTCTTTTCCAGTCAAACACAGAGCCATTAATCCATTCCTTTAGTTCCAAATGCTTAAATAAAACTCATTAATTGAAAATCAAATCACATTATAACTGAGATTTTAAGCCTTTCCATTAATATGAGTAGTTCTGTCTTTTAGCTTGTGCATTGTAAAGGAGCAATACATAATGCTCTAACCTCCATTGCAATCTCTGTGTTTTACTTAGAAACAAGTAATAAGTAACTTGATTAAGATCTGGTTTTGATCTGTTAATTTCAAAGTTTGAAGTGTCATTTAGAAGAACCCAAGCAAAGCATAACATTTTAAATCAGGCACTGGAGACTGACAAGCTGCAACATAAGAGGCTGGTTAATACTGATATGATTAGGAAGTAAAAGATATTGAGTATAATATCTCTCATTTTATTTAACCATTATCCTCTGGGAAGCATATCCATCAGAAAACAACTTAGGGTGCTGTATTAAGACATTCCCCCTATAGAAAGCTAGTAAAGATCCTGTGCAGAGGTAGTAAAGGAAAAACAATGTGCACCCTGTGCCATGAGAAGTACGAACATGGGGGCCAGAGTAGGGTTTCCATGTTGTCTGAACATGTCCGGGATATCTCTGTGTATCAAGGGGATAAACACTTAAGCCTCTTTACAGTTTGTAAACACAGACACCACAACTGTGCATGCCAATATTTACAATTGGTATTATAGACTAAAAAACTGATGTACACACACATACTGGAGGGCATATTTGCATTGTGCAGTGGTGTGTGTTGCACAGATCCCTCAGCTAGCAGCTGCCAAGGTAAATTCATAATAGGAAATAGTGTCACTGCATCGATATGAAGTTGCATCTAAGAGAATTTGCTTTTCTCTGAGGCACTGACGCTGCAGCATTGTGTTTGGGATCAGAGCTCTGCCTAGACCTATGCAATGCCATAGGACCATTGCAGCACTATGTAAAGCCTGCTGAAAGCTGGGGTCTGTTATGCAGTGCCTTAGTGACCCAAATCAAAAATCATTTTTTAGAAGCAATTGGTGTTTGCAGGCTCAGAGATATAAATGGTACAACTAGTCAAAAAGTGGGTGAAATGGAGGGCTATGCTGAGCAGTACCTATAAGCTCTCAAAGGAACCTGTTGGTGATACACAAGCTCAAAAAAATCTGCATTAATATACTCTGGTGAACATAATTCTGCTGAATGACAATTTGTTTGTTTGTTTGTAATAATATAAACAACAGACTGCATATAAGTAGAGATAGGTATGTATATATACTATTACCACTAGCAAGTTTTGTCAGACATTCTAAGACCCTTGAGTATAGTCCCTTATCTTAAACCAGTAGCAGACATTCTTATTAAAAAAAAAAAAAAAAGGCATGGAGTATATAATTAAATGCATACAAGCAAGGACAAACATGGAAAAAGAAACAAAATCCTTTGGTCCATGTATTATTCAAGACTCAGAGAAATTAATTAAATTTATAGAAGTGGTATAAAAGTTAGCAGAGATCTCTTTAGTATTTCAGTTCAAATATTGCCATTCACATTAATAATTTAAGCTTCTGTTATGTCATCCTTCTTGAAGGGAGAACATATTGCATGAGGATATCTGTATATGTGTGTTCAATCTCTATTATAATGTAACTTTTAAAAGTTACTTTTAAGAGTCCTTTTCTGTATTCAGTATTTCAGTTCACAACTTGGATAATGGTACAGCATAAAGACTTAAACTAATGGAAAATGTTGAACAAAATGTAGAGAGGTAAAAATTGGCCATAAATAAATTTCATTTGGAAATTTGGCTAAGGTTTATAAACATCAAAGGACTGCTATCATTTCTTAAAGACCTTATTGCAGTAGCAGGGATAAGAATCATAATCATAATCACTTTGGAGACAAACCTGTATTTATTTATTATATTTATTTTTATTTTATTTATTGTATTTATATATTTTGTTTATTATATTTCTGTATTATGTTTTGTTTTTATTTTAGTAAATTTTAAGGAGAGTTTACTTAATTTTTATAAAGTATTATTAAGTTTGCAATGTCAAAGACATCAATGCAGTTCCATGAGACAGTTTTAAATTACATGGGTGAAATGTTATGTTTCTTAGAGGGTTCTTGCTTTTTTTAGACAGAGCTTAGATAATTAATGTTTTTCGTGTTCAATTATTTTTACCTATGTGTCCTATCACTTTGTTACTGTGTGTTATTCAATCCTCACTGAATACAGTCAGCAATTTCCCCAGTTACTTTTCTGTGGTGCCCATCACTGGAGTCCCTGAGAAGTTCATCAATAGTAGTCTATTGTTTTTGAAAATACATTTTTAAGTACTTGGGATATATTATCTTTGTTTTACATATTGCTAAATAAGTCACAGTAATTTTGGGGGCAAACGGTCTAACACCCATAAGATTAATTTTCAAAATACTGAACTTTATTTTGGTAGTCGCATGTTTAGTATGCCATCTTCAGATAGAACTGTGAAGGTCCTACAGTTCTGCAGCTGAGATGTTGAAGAGTCCAGCACAGAATCTAAAGAAAAAAATCATCAAGTCTGAAGATTCCAGTTTAAATAAATATGCACAGCATTAAAACCATTCAAAATAAGGGAGAATTTGAATCCATTTCGACACGGTGACATCTGTCTGCCATTTTCACTCTGCAGTGGCCAGATTCTCAAGACAGTGAGAGAGGACTGTGGACAGCCATCATGCTCAGAACATGCTCTCATTGAACCTCGAATCCGGGTTCAACTCCATGCAGCAGGTGCCTAATGTGCACACAGTCCAGTGGAGAGCAGCAGGATCCAATCAGAGCCTCAGGGTTGTGCAATCCTGTGTACGCACAAAGATGGCAAGTTGTGACTTCTGATAGCCTGCACTCCCTGCTCACGGAAGTAACCCCTCCTCGGTGAGTCTGAGTAGGGACAGGAGAACTACTAATGAGAAATTCTCATGGGCTGTGTGTTGTAAGTTATCACAGACCGTGGGTTTTAGATATATTCTCTAAATATGCATCATGGGGGTGACTATTTGGTCTTGCAGGATTTGCTAAGCTGAGCTGTCAAGCTCCTTATCATTTTGCAGTGCTGAAGTATGATATAAAACAAGAATGCTGTCAGACTTGAGCAGCTAGACTTGTACTGTACTGGACATTCAACACGTCAGTGGATAAATTGTCTGTTGACCTTTTTATCGTCAGTTTTCGGCTTTATTGATCTGAAAACTATGAAAATCCTTATCTGCTTTGGTCAGTTGCTGCAAATGGCTGAAAACTGGTGTTGTGTGTTCATATTTTGAAAACAAGAATTGTATGGACTGAACTTTCTTACCATGAAATGACTCCCATGAGTTAGGGATGCAGAGAAGATTATTCTGCTCTTTTCTGTTGCCATCATCAAGCAAATATTATCCATGGCAGTATGACTGTCAGTCTTCAGTAGGAGATTGATGTTGTAAGCTGGTAGTGATTGTTGCAGATGGTGCCTAATTTTGAGTGTACATCTTTAACTCTTCACCTCCTTTGAATGCTAACAATATTTCTGATGAAATGAAGATAGAGTCTGAACTATTAGTAACAAATTGAACAGAGAGAATCACATGTAGATTTCAGATCTGAAACTGATTTTTGTAAGCTGATGATTAAGAAAGTAAGAAGTGACTATAGTCACGCTAGATGTGACATTATGTGTGTGGTTAGTTCTAATACATGCTTATGGGCTGATGCCTTTATACAAATGTGGAGTAGAAGACCTATGATTCCTTTTATACAACACAATAAAGCACAGTTGTCTCTTCTTTATATTGGTCTTAATAATTTAGGAATGTTTTTAAATTTTCTGGAAAGAATTTCTGGACACTATAGATAGAAAACTGCACTAGATCAATTAAAATAGGCAGTAATGAATACATTAAATGCAAATCTGAACTGAGAAACTTACAATCTCTATGCAGTGTATGCTGAAGAGATTTGAAGAAAGCTTGTCCATTGTTGAACTAATTACATGATCATGGAAAAAGATGCAAAAAATATTTCTGTAAAAAGCTGACTCTTTTGGAAATTGAAGGTGAAGTAGGGTTTCTTATTGAAATTTATCTCAGATTAATATTGACACAAAGGGCTGTTTTCCATTATTAGTGTTATCAATGCAATAACATTTTTGATAGAGAAAATATTATAGTGAAATGAGGAGACTTTTTCCTGTCTTCACAAGAATAAACAAATAAATTACTCTCTACGATCTAAAGGTTGACATATGTTTCATAGCAGGTAGTGGGCTCTTAAACCTTCTGAAACAAACATGATCCAGAAGGCTGTTCATCTCCATTTTGCATTTCTGTCCAACAAGAAGAGAAACAGGAAAAGTAAGTTTGCTTTTATGGTGTGGATCCTGCAGTTTTGGAACTCCTTTGTATGCTCATTTGTTCTCTCTGAATCATTCTTGCAAACAGGTGGGGAGCGCTTTCTTTTCTTGCAGGTTTTGGATTGAATTCAAGGCTCCAGGAAACCCAAGTCTCTTACGCTGGTGAATTTCAAAGTGGTTCAGCATAACTCAGCTGGGCTGCACAGAGGAAACCTGCAAGTCCCATACTTTGTCAATGGTATTGCAAACACTACATTTCTTGACTCAAAGACTTAAAACTATCAGGTAATCACTTTTGTTGAGTCAGACTCCTCTACATCCCAGACCGTGCTCTCATACATATTTTATCCTGTACTTTTTTTCATGTAATTTACCAATTTACATTTAGGGCAAATCATTTAGGCAAACATCCCTTCTTGGCTCAGAGATCCCTGATGACAGAGAATTGCCTGCATCTGTTGAAAAGCTGTTTTCCTTGTTATATACTCAACATTGCTAAATGACAGTCTTCCTTTTCTAAGGGAAGAATCAAAGTGGAGAAGCCTGCACTGCATATATCAGCAGCTGAAGCATTTCCCATCTGAACATTAAGTCAGTTTGCTGAAAGATTTATGTCAAAAACTGGTTAAAATCAGTTTGACAGCCTTGTTTTCCATAAGGAGTTTCAGTTCCCAGGAAATCAGTCCAGTTTTGTCCCACACAAGTGAAGGTGGATCAGATCAAGAAAGGATATTGTCTGCAGGTGAAAAAAGTGAGAGAAGCCTTTCACTGTGTTAGGAATTGTTTGGGTTGTATGTAGCCACATTAGAACTGTACAAGAGTAATTTCAGCCTGTTCTCTAAGCTCTGTGGTGTATTTCAACTTCGCTGTAACTGCTGCATATTGAAAGGTTTAAATGACTTTTTTCTTTTACGATTTGTATAACACTCAGTAAGTACTGAGTAGTTTGCACACATTATGACTTGAAGCTCCATCAAGCTAGACCCTTGTTTGAACCAGCTTGTCATGGGTCACATTAATTCATTACATTTACACTGATTAAGGTGACTGAGGAAATACAACATGCAGTGCTGTAATCAATAATGTGAAATCACTTTCCCTCTAGTGGTTCCAAGCTGAATTGATAAGTATCACTAAGAGTACATAATAAAACTTTGTACATTTTCTCTCATGTAGCATTATAATATCCTAGATTCTTAAGTAGCAAAAAGAGGTTCCAGTGTATCTAACCTATAAAATCTTGATATCCAATTAAACTTTTTCCACTGAAGGATTCCTTTGCAGATAGTTACAAAACTTACTATGCTGTTCTCAAAGCAAAGTCTTTTCTCTCAACTCTTATGAAAGTAATGATTATCTCTGTGTTGTGCAATTCACTAAATTTAGTGGTCCTGGGAGATGATCCACCTTGATAAGCAATGTACTTCGACAAAGTATTTTACAGAAGCTAGGGGAAAATTCCTTGGGTTTAGAATTTGCATTGTTTGAATTGTTTTAACTTCTAAACTGAGATAAGCAGTCTTGGGGTTTCCTTTCTTTTCTCTCTCTCTTTTTTTTTTTTTTTTTTTTTAATGTGTGTTTTTTACATAAAAATGGGTATGTATTAGGATCCTAGCTTAGAAGTTTAAAACTCAGAGAAATTGAAGGAATCATGGCTTGTGCTGGTTCCCACATTGGTAAATAAAGGGATAGGGTAAAAATGCCTGAAAAAGCAGGTCAGAGCCAGAACTATACATGAATAAGTAAATAAATGGGTCTAAGGACACTTTCTCTGAATAAAGAGCAATGAGTTTTACACTGTGCAGTTACAACATGGAAGATTAGCCAGGACAAATCCTATTAAAATCTTAAATACACAACAAGCCTAGCCACTTCTAGGGCAGTGTATAACAAAGCTCAGTATTTAATAACAATGTCAGGTTAAGCGCTAAGAAAGGGTGAAGGGCAGGGCTATGGCACTAGTGAGGATTTTAAGTGCCCACAGTCTGTGCACAAGTTCAATCACTCCTGCTCTTGCCATTCCCTGAAAACAAGGCATTTAAAACTCAGAGCCACATTTCATAGTGTCAAAACAGTATTTGTTGAAACAGTGAAAGTCAGAAACAATGCTTTTGTTGGCAGCCTTCTTGACATGTGCTTGTTCAAAGCAGGGAAGAAACGGTGCGACACAGCATATTGGAGAAAAAGCTCCAGACAGATCTCCCTTGCATTACTACTTCTCTTCATTCCAGTAACTACAAAGAATAAAACTAGTCACGATGGAAGTGCTGCCACACTGTGTCCTGGTGGGTATGCAGAGAATTTTTTTGTCCCCCTCTCATGGGAATGTTGGGAGATTAAGGAGGAAAAGTGGAAGGAATGGTAATTGTGGGTAGTATGCTGTACAATGGTAATGCTGCATCTTAAATTCTGGCCACAATCCCAAACCAGATTTGCTTACAGCTCACTGTTTCTTGGAGACATTGCAACACTGGTTAAGGTGAGCTAAAAGAGCTGGAAATGGCATTGAGAGGGGCTGGGCTGAGCAGGAGGTGTCATGGACAGTCTGCTTCCTTCATGTGTCACTACCATCATCTGCAAGATCACTGAGCCTAAAGAGAAGGGTTATGCTCTATAGTGTATTTAGAGATTTACCCTCTCTGTGTATTTAGTTCTCTATGTATTTGCAGCTATTGGTTTTTACATCCTCAACACCTAAAGTCTGACTAACATATCCTTGACTGCATTATTTGAGGATAGCCATAGGTCTTTTCCTACTGCTAGCAGGAAATGTAATCATAAGAACCACTAGTAGTTATAAACTGAAGTCTGATTTGAAAATCTCTCTAATCAGGATGAAACTGCAGTAAAAATTCCTGGCAGCTGACATGACATGTGTAAGGATGTGCAGCAATGCTCTGGAAGCATAAGACTTGCAAGCCTACCTCATGTGAAAGAGGAAGTAAAAGGATGCTCTTTTACAGACCTGCTAATTGGATATTATAGCAAACTGTACGCACTTGTCTGGCTGGCTTCTGGCATCTATTTCCCTCTGCAATTTCTGAGTACTTGTTGCCCATCCAAGGTTGATATTGTCAAGAAGCAGTGTTACCAAAATCATGAATGAAACATTGAATGGCTTTATGTCCAAAACAGATACAGATTTATATGTTCATACAAAGAACTAGAATGATTTGTGATATCAGTATAATATATAATAATAACTTGCTATATTAATTTAATAAACTATTAATTTATAAAATTCCTATCTTAGCAATTTTCCATTCTCTTATGTATTAGTGCAAAATCTGTGTTGTTTGCATATGTCAGTATTTTCTATTAGAGTGAAGAACAGATTTTATCATTACGGTATTTGTAAACAAAATATTGAGCAAGTACACAGTCAGAGATTGACAAAAAGGTTGTTCTGTTTAGTGCCAAAACACTAAATGAACAACTTTAAGTCAAGCATCATTGAAAACAAAGACTAGCTTGTTCAACCATTATCTAAGAGAACAAGAACTATGGGAAAGAATACAATTTTGTAGTTGGTTTCCACCCAGAAGTGCATGCTTAATACTAAGCTGTGCTCTGCAGATATGTGTCTGAAAGAAAATTTCTCATATTAAGTAAGAACAAAGTAGAGAACTCTCACTTTATTTTATCTGAGATTAATTCAAAGGTTTCTCTAGATAGTAACTATACCACCTATAACCACACAAGTCCCAAATTTGGAATTCTTGTTCAGCCAAAATGTCTCCTATGAAGAGCTACAAAGTTAAGTCCATTTCTTTCTGCAGTGACTGCAAAAAACAAAATTGCACTTTCACCTGGAGAGGTCTTCCGGTTCATTTAATGTGGATAGAAGAGTAATTTATTCCTGGTGGGTGTTGTTGTGTACTAAGGAGTTTAAATATACTGAGCTGAGCACCAGCCTGCATGTATGAGTAGCATGCCAGTTTACACAGGGCTTCTGCAGGTGTCAGACAGCACCTTTTCCATAATGGAAGAGACAGATATTGCTGTATCTGTCACAGGTCCTTGGAAACAATCCTGAATATGAAGAGCTTTGCTCTTGGCTGACTAAACAGGGAGCAACACACCTGAAATGGCATGTTCTTATTGAGAGCTATGGTGCAGCAACGACAGGAAATAAGCAGAGTCCTCAGAAATCTGTGTTGCCAATGCACATGTCACAGGCTCTTTCCTTAATTATATTCTCTAAGATAACACATTTCAGCCAGGAAATTTAACTCTATTTTGAACAAAAACACTCTGGTCAGGTTAAAACCCAGATTCTGAAGTATATTCTGTCTTTATCTGTAGTAGAACCTTCAATTGAACTAATGAAATATATTGACCCTGTTGTCCCTGTAATTAATTATATCAAACTTCTGGGCAATTATCATGTGGCTTGTGATTGTTTGCTTGGGTGTTTGAGACCATGGATACCTGCAAATGCAAAATACTCTTGACAAGATCACACATTTTCACATAACAGAAATGCAGTACTTCAAATTCTGAAAATACTCAGATGCTGTCCCAGTGAAATTCAGTCCAAATCAAGGCTTGGTTCCAAGTCCCATTTCCCACTTGTTAGGCAGAGATTTGGCTGATGACTCCTGACTATTCCTCTTAGCAGGACTACAGGGGGGCAACAAGACTGCGGCTGAGGAAAGGCAGAGTCTCCCTTTAGCTCCTTTTCTGTGCTGGCAAGTAGTGAAGTAGGGATTCAAGGAGCAAAGCTAATGTGAGAATGGAGTGAGGATGCTGAGGCAGTTTGGGTGAAAGACTCCTTTAGTGCACAGAGGGGGAAAGGGCCATTTATCAAGTTAGTTGAGTCAGAAAATAAGGGAGGAAGATTTTGACCCTTCTCGTTATTAATCATAATTAATGATTATGATACAAGTTAATACAAGCAAATACAAGTTGAAGATTAAATTCTGCAGTTGCATGAACTTAATGACTGATGGTTGTGGTTAGAGATACTTATTATGACAATTTTTTGTTTCAACAAACAGCTTCTAGATAATTTGTTTGTATCTGCCATTTTTGGGAGTTATAGAATGTTTGTCTGCTTTATTTCACAGAATACAGAATCAATTAGATTGGAAAAGACCTCTGAGATCATTGAATCCAACCTACTTGTTTGTTTTTCCATATTTGTTCAAGGCACCAGCTGGGAAGTTGCTTCTGCTAAGTTTAGAAAGTAACACCTACCCTACTGTAGGAAAAAAAAAATATGTTACATTTCCAACATGATTGTTATGTTGGGGAAATGATTGAAAGTGAGGGTTTTCACACTGTGATGCCATTTTGGGATTATGCAGGATAGTCAGGTTTAATGCTGTTTAAGAGGAAAACAGGATTAGCCAATTCACGATAAATGAAAGAAGATGAGGAGCAGAGCAGAGATTTCCAAGTCAAAAGGTGAATTTCCAGAAAGTGCACACATCTCCACTCAATTAAGGACAGGGATGCTGGAGCCCTTAGCACACCTTCTGTCTCTTGCTTTGTGTAGCAACAAGTAGTGCAAAGGATTGCAAAGAGAGCTCTAATCATCTAAAGAAAAACTGCCTCAAGATACATTGGCCCTGTGTGCAATTACGGGGCAAAATATTTCCAGAGTGGACTGCAACAAAAGAACGAAATGACAGACAGAAAAACAGGCACAAGTAATAATATACAGGAAAAAAGTAGAAAGAGTGGAAGCAGGATATAGTACAACATACACAGAGTGAAACTCGTTGAATAAATATTAACAAAGAATGACTGCAGATATTCATCCAGTTCAAGGAAAGTGGATATGTGTGTGAAATCAGCTGATCTGCTCAGCCACTACTCACCTGTTCTCTTGGAAGCATTCCATGGATTGGAAGGACCAAGTGCAAGACTGAAATGCCAAAACACCCTGCCACAGCCCGTTCTGCTGGGCTCACAGCATTGCACAAGGTGATCATAAAAGGAGAACTTCATGAAACCATGTGCAAGATAGAAATACCCTGCAGGAAAAGTCTGTCCCCTCTAACACTTACCTTCAAGATGTTACAGTTAAGGCTGGGACTAGGTCAAGGAGGGAAATGAGCTGCATTTTAAACCTCTGTACCCTATAGTCATTTGTGTTCAGTCACCCACAGCTAATGTTTCTCCTTCTTTAATGTTCTCCTTCTTTTATCTTTGTTCTGACAGACCCAAGCTACACAAGACATACCATTTGTAGAAATGGTATGGGCATGAGGAGGTCCATGACAACCTCCTTCAAGATGCATCCACTGTGTGGTGGTGCTGATGGCAGAGGCTTTCAGTCACTGCTTACACTGACAGACACTGTATATTGCTACTTCGGCAGTCATGGTGTTCAGAGCAGAGACTGGTCTTGACAATGACCCTTTTAAATTTTTTTCAATAATGCTCTTTAGAGCAGTGCCCCACAGATCACCAGGAAGGAAGTAGTGACTTGGTTGGAAGGAGCAAGAATAAAGAGAAGAACATGGTAAAAATGAAAAAGGCTGGAAACTAGCTGGTTTTATATTGGGGTGGGAAAGGAGATGTTCACCAGTGACCAGCCAGCTTTGATAATACATTTTGATAGTAAAGACTAATTATGAGAGTGGCTCATAAAGAAATAACTCATCTCCCCCTGTATACAGAGATACAGTCCGAGGTCACCTTTAAATGTATAGGATCCTTGTTCTTCTCAGTGGCTTTCTGAAATATTGTTCTAGGATTAAATAAGTTTCCCTGTTGCATGTCAGCATGGGTCTTTATTTTGCTATCAGTCCTGTGTCTATTCAAATGGGTGGTGGATCATACGTAGATCTCTGGGAAGTTGAGATTTACTCCTTTGGAATCTGGAGCAATCCTCAAGTAATGCTCCCAGGAACACAAATGTGCTAGACATTAACAGATGTAACACTCTCCAGTTAAATTGTGTCCAAAGTCCCTCTGAGTTCATAGTTGCACTTCTCAGAGTTAGAGTCATAGCCAGCAGCTCCTCCTAAAATTCAGATCCAAAGCTATTGGATAAAGCAGTTTTACCTTCTCAAGGGTGCAGGACTATGTTGTATTTCTGTGTTTGCCGTGCAGAGGAGCCGAAGAAACATGTCAGCCCATTACCTGACACAGCATCCAGTGACAGGTTCCTGCTGTCCTGGAGGTTGTGGAGCTCACCCATAACAGCTCCCCATCTGGGCAAACTTTGGATTTTATGTGTGCAGCCAGTGAAGAGGGAAAGCTGCATCACTAGTAATGAGAAGGAAGAAAACAGAAAAACAAATCTTGAAGCATGTAAGCCCTTCACTGAGTAATTGGTTTTGCTAATGTGCTAAAATATCTCTAAAAAGATAGAAGTTTTGCTGCCTCACAGACATTTTTGTTTCAACTGATTTTGGGGGATAAATTGATTGCTTGGCCATTTGCATGTTAGAATTGCAGCCAAAACCAGAAGAGATATGAAGCCAGAGCAGCATGGACACCTCATAGATAATTATAATGGGATGAGGTATAAAGGAAAAAAGTGTCAACTAATTCTCAGAAACTGGTAAACTATTTTTAACATCTAATAAAACAAAAGCAAACTCATTACTCTTCCCTCTGACACACTAATGTGTGATCTTATATTCTCTATCTGGCCAATAAAAATATTACCAGTGTGTGGAAAATTAAAGAGTAGTACTTCCTTTTAAAGAGAACATAGAAACAATATTAAAAAAGCAGAATACACATATGTGAAACCCATAAATATTACAATAAAACGCCTGAGATAGCTGATATGTATATCAGAAAAAATCAAACAAGAAGCTCTTAAAAAAGTGGACTTATAAGAAGGAGGAGGAAAAAATTGTCTGGCATTAGCTGAGGAAATATCAAGCAGAAAATTGCTGGGTTTAAAATAAATTAGAAAGAGAAATTATTATTTTTTAAAGGAAAATGCACACTGAGGAAGAAAAAAAGAATAAAAAGAGCAGTAATATAGTTTGATTTGAAAAATTGCTTTGGGAACAAGCTAATGGAGATGGTTTGTGAAAGCCATTTTCATGCAAACAGGAAGTGAACAAATACTAAATGCAAATATATAAAATAATGTTCAGGAGTAGAGATGATAGTTACAGTTACGATTTTTTTCCTTTACAGACTTTCAAAATCCCTCATTCCTCCAACTCTTTGACCTGATTAATTTTGAAGTACATAGCTGTTTGAGGTTTGAGGTTTGATTTTTTTTTTTTTAATATTCAATGCTATTATAATTTAGTGCAAGTACATGCCAGTGCTATGAATACCCACTGCTGGTAGCTCTGACTGTAGTACTGTGTAACATTATAAATGGACTTTATTGCCCACTTGGAACTCAGATTCTCAACCTGCTGCTCATTTCATGTGCCTTGTAAGAGCCAAATTCCTTGGCTTTAATTTTGAGTTTGAACACATGTTGCTCAAGGGAGCTGTTAGTTTGAGAGCATCTCTGAAAGTCCACTTTATAGGTTCAAAAAGATGAATATTCTCAGCCAAATCCAACAAGAATTTCCCTCATTATCAGTGGAACATACTATTCCTACACTAGCATATGAAGACAAATACTTCCTTTCAGTCAGGAAACCTCACAATTCTCTGTCTGAGCTGAACCCTGAACTACGGACCTCAAAGGAACCTAAACTCTCCCAGTGACTGGAACATCCTGATGTAATGATTCCACACAGCTTAATTCCATGACAGCTTAATAAGGTAGGTGCTATAGGTAATTTTTCAGGTATGATAGAAAAATCTGCACTCTTTTGTTCACCTCTGTGGCACTTTCCCCTTTATCCACTTTAAAGTAGGAACCACTGCTGCAAGAAAATTCATGCAGTGAGTGAAAAACGTTAGATTTTAGATAGAGTGAAAAGGTTAGATACGTAGCAAAGATGTGTAAGGGGTGACAAATTAACATTTTCAGTACATTTTCCTCCCTGACCTTTTAGACATTTATGAAAATGAGGATGGAAAAAAAAAAAGTAATTTCTCCTGGGATTTTTTCTTTTCATTTCCTTTGTAGTTGTGTTTTTTGAAAGTGCATTCACATTGGCTCACAAAACCATTTTTATCTTTAAAACTGTTTCAGATGAGAAATCTTTTAATTGTGGTATTTCATACTAAAACTAAAAAAAGTAAGGGAAGAATATTTGCTTGCTCTGCATTTATTTTATGTATTTTGATTTTGTCTCTGTCCTGCTGATGATATTACTCTGAAACCTGTGGTAAAATGCCACGGTGAGAAAGACGTTAGCTCTTTGAAATGATTGTGGTCAAATTTGTGTTACACCCTCTGTGATCTGATAACAACAAATCTAACATGTAAATCTTTGCAGAGACATATACATTCAGGTAATCTACTTATTTGCAGACTTGAACAAATATTGACAGAAGCAACTTCATACCTGTGGGTAATGACCCACCACAGTGATGACAGATCACAGCCCTAACTAGAGCCTGTGCATGAAAACACTGGATGTACAGAGCTTGGCTCCATTTCTCCTGCAGTATAATGTGTTTTCTTCTTTTGCATTAAAATTGATCAAGACAAAGGACTGACACTGATCTTCTTGGGTCAGGTGCCAGAAGCTACTTCTGAATGCTGCCTTTTAATGGTGTTTGCTACAGAATGGTGTAACCTCAGGTAGAGCTATGCTACATCTTCCAGTCAGATTCTAGGTGGGTGAATGATGGTCTGGGGATGCTTCTCTCCACTTTCAGTAGAGGAGGACCATGAAAGTCACTGCTGGATTTAAGACACCCAGTGAGTGCATTTCACACTCTGAGTTTTTCACCTCCTTGGATTCCATTTTAGCTAGGATGCTACAGGCTAGGTGTGAAAGGTTTTGTTAGATCAGTGAGCCAGCATGTGAATACCCATCTGAAAACTGCTTTTTGGAGAATAACCCATCCAGTTTTGTAGATGTAGATATGATGTGAGCCAGTAATATTTTAATAATATTACTATTAATAGCAATGGTTTGAATGGTTGGATGGTTTTACATTACATTTGCAATGTAAATCTTTTGGGTAATGACCTTAAGAACAGACATAAGTATAAAAACCCTTAGGTTTAATAGGTTACTTTTCTGCTGATAGCAGTTTGGATACTTGCAGGTTCCTAAATTGCTTATAATATCCTGCTTTCAGTCTGACTTTTCATTCTAGAGTTCTATCCCCAAAAAAGGTGTTGAGTCTGAGATAAACCCTATCATTATGGTTCAACAGAAGAAAAGAAATGGAAACTGTTTTGTTATTTTTAGAAGAGAAACTGCCCTCCTACAAGCTCACCAAGTACTCCTCCCTCAGTACATCTTGCGTGCCTGCTTGATGAGGAACCACAGGCTTTAATGTATCTGACTCTCCAAAGAGTGTATTTTGTAGGTGTGATGCCAACATGCAGCTGTGCACACCTAAAAGCAAGGGGCCTTCTTGATTTACTCCAATCTATACAAGGGTTGCTACTGGAAGAACTAGTCAGGAATATTATGCCAGGATAAGTTTGATAAAATGATCTTTCTAGTCAGCTTCCAAAAAAGAAACATCTCTCTACCACTATCTCTTCACCCCAAGAAGAAGCTTTCCATCTACTTGCTTGGAAGGCTGACTTTTGGTCTGCAAAGGACCTTAATGTCAAAACCAGCAAGCAAAGACACTGCAGGTTGATTTTCTCCCCTTTTTTCTATTTTCCCTTTTATTTTTTTAAATCCAGATTTTGGGCAAACTTTTCCTCCAGGTGCATAATACCTTTTCCTTTTCCTTTCTAAATAGGGAAAGTATGTGTGGTTTTAATAAATCTCTAATTATATTCCATAGCTTGCAGAAGCAAAGTTAAAATTATAACTTTCATGATGACAGTGAATCAATTTTTCTACCATGTGTAGGGTGGATATGAAGGTTAATGTCCTCCCAATGCCATTGACTCAGGGTTGCTAAAGGAAGTCTTGTGAAGGAAAGTCTTCTCTTATCACTTGACATTTCTGATTTGCTAATCTGATTTCAAAGAAAAAAGTGTTTATAGGAGTTCCTGGTTCAAATCCTCCTCCTTGCTAAAGTTGATGTCAAAGCATGTGCAACAGTAACTGGATGAGCAAGTCAAGCTTGTTGAGTTCAGATCCAGAAATGCTAACAATTTACTGATTTAGCAGCTCTCAGATGCCAGTTAATAACCAGAGAAATGGGAACCCATTCAAACTTATTGGGTCAGACAATCTGACTTTTTCCTGTACTGGTACTGAAATCCAACTCTGGGTGATGTCCCAAATCAACAAATCTCTGGGTCAGTTATTATATTTGTTTTATGTCCCTGGCTACATGAACAAATAAACAAACAGCCTGCATTTTCTCCCCCTTCAAACCCTCCCTTTACTTCCCATTGCTACTTACATGATTTTACTACCTGCCCTGTGTCTCTTGTAGCATAGTCTGACCAAGCAGGTGCTATGTTGAATGAGCAATGGAGCTCAGGCTACATTTTGTGTGCCCATTCAGCCCCTTCCTGAAAGCAAGTAGGGGAACACCAGCAGTGATAGTCTGCACTCAAACACATCATACTTGCTTGGGGAAATCATGAGAGTGGGCACAAGCTATCTGGAATCTTCCCATGATCACATGAGAGAGAAAGTGATGAATCCACCATACACTAAACAGAATTGTTGGCATTTTCCAGATATTTTCCTTGTACCCAAATCAAGCTTCCAGTTCAGGTTTTAAAAGTCCATATTTCTGACAGCATATAAAATGTATTACAGGAACTGTGGTGACAGAATATAAAATTTTCTTGAGTTTTCCATTTTATATGTATTTTTTTTTAACCAGCTGTATAAAGTCATCTATCTGAAGTATTGACTCAGCTTGTTCAAGTATTGACTAAGTCAGTAATAAGAGCTCATTCTCATTTAGTCTTAAGTAGCAAAGGCTTCTCTCTCATTATACTCTAAGGGACTCTATTGGTGATCTACCTGGGCATGCCCACCAACAGAAGGATCCCATCACTCCAGGTTCACAGAGAGGTGGACATGTTTTGGGAGATCACAAGATTCAATTCTGCATAGCTGGTGTCAGCACTCAGAGCCCATGGGGTCAGTTGGCCAGCTCATCTGTACCTGTGGCTAGTGGCAAACCAACATTCCTCAGTGGTAACATGGACTGTACATCAGTTCTCTGGAAACAAAAGCAAAAAAAGATGTCCATGGAGGTGGGCCACTTGCATCCTGTTGGCACAGTCCACATTCAAGGTTGTTCCTATTTGGCTCCATTCCCTTGAAGACACAAGGAGCAGTTGTGCAGGAAGTAAGTGATAGCCACACCACCTAATGCTTTATGTACAAACAGGGGGTGAGCTGCACAGCCTTGATAAAGGGAGGCGTGATAGTGATGGAGTTGAATCACATCAACTGCATGACCCCACAACCCAAATAAGGGCTGCCACAATTGATGGGCAGGCTGGAGATGTCCCATAGCTGGGATCTGATCTCCACAACAGTCAATATTGCAGAGGTTTGTGAATGAAAACTCAAATCATTCATCTTAGGCAGCAGCCCTGCAGATTAAAAAAATAAAAGGGGGCTGTTCTTGTTTGAAAACAGAGGTAATCCAGTTTTTTTTACCAAATATGAAAATATTTCAGTTACCTTAATTTCATTATGAAAAGTTTTAAAGCCCTTTTCCACTGATTATTCTAAAACAACTACATATGGGGTTGTTCATTGGTTTTTCCATTTGCCACTTATGAAAGACTGGAACACTGACTTTTATTATTTTGTTGGTCGAAGAGAAGGGAAAAGGAATTGCTTGTTAGCTTGCTTTTCATGAATACTTATAATTTCATTTTACAAGCTTTATTGATGTAGATGCAATTTATTTATATTTTCATGGGATAAATATAAAAGACCATGGATACTTTTGCAGTTCTGTCAGGGGCTACAGAAATAGTTTTCCAGACTGTACAAGGCTTGTACTTGTGATGAGAATTAAAGCTCAGCAAGTGTGAACCATTGATGTGCCTACCCATGTCCAAGGGGATTTCAAAGCCCATGGGAATTCACTGTTTCATGAACAGAGCAGATGTCTCACTCATAAGACATGAATGACTTCCTGTCATGAACTCACGGTCTCACTGGACTGATGCTCCTTAGCACTTTATTATCTTCTTGCTTCTGGAAGCACTGGGGACTCCCAGGCACAGCCTTATTTTGGACATCATTCTTTTGACCCCAGATGTAGGATTTAGTTGTCTGGACACAGTGCAGATGAAAAAGACTTGTGCCCCTTTAAATATCCAGGGTACCTGAGCATCATGAACAGAGAATTTGTGTCCTTCTACCTCTGCCTCTATAGACAATGCCAGATTCTTGCAAAGGATAGATACCAGGTGCTTGTGTTCTTCTAGCTGTATCCCTCGGGGAGAATAGCAGGATGTCAAGTTTGATGCTGTAAATATTCCCCAGGAGGAGCTTGATTCCTTGCTTGATTACCCTTAACTTCAGAAGGAATATGGTCCCCTAGCCCAGGTGTCAGCTCTGAACTCTGAAGCTGACTTTTGTGACTATTCACTGCTGCTGCAGAACAGGCTAGCTGGGAGAAGGCAGCAAACCTAGAACATGGTCATGGCCACAGCTGTGCAACTAAGCCAGCCACAACACTGCTGTGGCCTTCAGTAATGGCTTTACCACTGCAAATGTTATTAACACAGACTTCTGGTCAGGCAATGAGCTCAGAATTTACCTAAAAATCTCCAAAAACATACCCATTGCTTTCCTGCTGGCATAAAGATGCTATCATAAAAATCTGTGGGTTGAGTACCTCTCCAATGTGATCTTCTGCATGCAGCTTGAGTAACTTAGCTGCATTCACCTTCTTGGAAATCTGGAAATTAGGCCGTTATACTTGACTATAAAGAGCTGGCTTTCTGGAAGGCAATGTTGTGGTTTGATGGCAGTTGTCTCATAGGAAGTCACTAAACTACAGCATAGGTTGAACAGTATTCTACAGCAGTTAGGTGATGGTGAGTTGCAGTCAGGGGAGCTAAGGCTCAAAGTTGCCTCAGTGTTGGTAGAAATAAGACTTTACATTTCAATATTAATTGTCTAAGCTATTCACTATCTGCCCTTCATTACCAGGATAAACCCATGTAATCAGAGATTATCCAGTTCTCATTTGGGAAACACACTCTGCATTTATTATCTCATATACACCAACTAAATAAACTAATGTTCTTTAATATTTATTACTACACTGGTCTGAGTACAACACAGTTACTCTGGTACAATGAACTCCTGTGCGTATGGATACATCATGAAACACAGAATCCATTTCCAGTTTTGCTTAAGTGCCTTTGTAAGGACAGTGGAGCTTTCAAATGTAAGAAGCAACATTCAAATTAGGCTTTCAGCCTCTTAGCTGAATAAGCTTTTTTTTTTTTTTATTGCACACAATATTTTTGATCAATAACGTCAATGCTCATTTGAGCAGTGCTCTACTACCTGATCTCTTGAGGGCAGTCTGGACAGAATGGGTCTAACAGCAGTAAGGTGATGGGATTTCCTTCTGTCTAGGGGGCTAGAAATTTGTTCAGTATTACCTGTTCAAACCCAGTAGCAGGAAGATCTTTGCCTAGAGTTTCTCATTCCCCTAAGACTATTTAGATTCTCTGATAATTCAGTTATGGATCTGTGGCACCTATGTTAAGTGAGAATTCTTTCTTTGTAGCCTGTTGGCTTTAGCAGGATGAGGGATAGTCTTTAGCAGTCTTTAACCTTATTTGAAGCTAAAGCTTCACACCATTTCGTAGGGTACACTGGAAGGATTTTTTCCCTCAAAATTTTAATGAACATGATTTGTTTAATCTTTAGGACTTACTAATTTCCTGTGTGAGATGATGCTTTCTGTTCTTCTGGTCATTCTTTTTGCAATTCTGCTTGGAAGCATTGTCCAGCTATAGTTGCTCTTCTGTTGCTTTCAGGATGAAGGAATTTCTCCATCTGACATAGAGAAATATTTAATGTTTTATTTAATATGTCTAATATGTTTAATATTTAAATGTTTAATACGATTTCTGGCATGGGATAAAACATTGCACTTGATGCAGCTGACCAGAGTATTATGTTAAGTAACTAAGAGAGAAGAAAGGTGGGAGAAGCCACAGTCTCAGTGTGCCTGGTAAACCAGCCACTGATGGTTTGTAATGGGACAGTGAAGCTGAGTCTGTGTGCTCTGTGTGGCAGGGGTGCTGTACTGTAAAACCCAGCACACTTTAACAACAAACTGGGCACTTTGCCCTCCAGGCTGAAATTCTGAAGGATTCTGAAGCCTGAAGAATGAGTATCTAATTACCATCACCAATGCATTAACTCCAACTGATAAGTTGAACTTGGTGATCCCTATGGGTCCCTTCCATCTTTAGATATTCTATTAAAAAAAAAGCCCTTTCTTTCTGCCTTCTACATTTGAGTAATTCTATGTTTAAAAGCATTATTAGTGACTTGAAAATGAAACAAAATATTTCTAATATGTGCCCAGGATGCTTTGATCAGTTTAAAAGTTTTTGGTTTGGTTTAAAAATTAATTTCAGAAACAAAATCTTTTCCATGCTGATCTCATGATCAGCTCTTTTAACACAGTGCATTGTTTTCTGGGGCTTAAATCATTAGCAACAGGATGATGGCACTAGTATGGAAGGATTTTTTAGGAATTGACTATGCCAGGAGTCTTCTAAGAGGTAGCCAAATTCCTTGGGTTTGTTTATAGGAAAACAAGGAAAAAAAAAAGAAAGCTGAGAGGGCACTGGTTTTCAGGCAAGAGTACAGCACCACAGAGTTACATACCTAAGAGTGGAAGAAAATCAAAGCCAAAGGCTTGCCGAAAGTCACACAAGAATTCATGTATGAATCCTGGAATTATCACAGAGATCTCCAAGATAAGAAATCCAGTTTTGACTGGCAACTATTCTTAAGGTAAAAATTTGGTAAAATTGCAGAACACTTAATAAAAAGTGTTCATTTTTCTTTTCTTAATATGAGTCCATTGCCAGTTTAACCACACATAGCTCAGTGCTCAGAGAATGCACTTAGTTTAATTAAAATCTTGGCTGGAGCAATTGAAAATGAGAAATTAGGCCCTGGGTTCAAAATGTCCCACAGCATTGCCAAGGCAACAATATCAAAACATGATAAGCAGAATTATTCTGATCAGTAGGCACAGCTTAGAATGAGGTTACAACAGCTTTTTCTGAAGGTTGAAGGGAGACACAACACTTAGTAGTTGCATGGAAGTAAACAGCACCTACAGTACCTGCAGTAGCTTTAGCCTCTACAATGCATTCCATCGCCTTTGTGCCAGATATCCTATTGATTCTGTGTGACTCACTTTTTATGACCTCACCAATGAGATAACACCCTCATTTGATAAAAGACTTTATCAATTAAGAAAAGCCCTACTGCCTGATAACCTGATTGAGAGCTGAGTTCTCAGGGTGGTGGTGTGAGACCTTTCATTTCTAATCAATTATGGCTTCTTGTTGAGCAGCTTTATGGAATTATCCAGCCTTTGGCAAACTTTTGTATGATGCTTACCGCACCTAAAGATAAATTACTCTTTATTTGTTCAATTTGCTACAAGGTGGAGCCCATCTGTTTGTAGGGATCCTTTCTCTTAAGACTTTGTGTCAGAGAGCTCATTTTTCATTTGAGTGTCCTTTTGCCATTTTTAGAAGCCAAAAAAGAAAAAAAAAAAAAAAAGTAATGTAGAAACTTCAGTTTCAAGATTACAGATGTATGTACTGGTTTGTAAGTTCTCTGACCAGCAACATCTGTTGTATCAAATTTGAGAAAAATCCCCAAATTCAGAGCTGTAGGCAAAGCTTTTCTTGTCTACGTAAGCCTGTAATTTTAGATCACAAAATACATACATTCAATATTACCACAACATGGTAAAACCCTTCCTTCCCTCTATGTAACTGTTATCGCACATCACTATCACAAAGTAATGGAAAATTTGATACATATTGTGAGACATACTGTTAGGGCTTATGTTCCCTTTTCTGAGGGTGGAAACACCTATGGGAGAATGCCATGTAGTTTACTTCATAGTTCGGTTCTCCTTTTGTTGCTCCCCTTTGAGTTCTAATCTTTCACTAACAGGGCTGTTTAAAAGGGGCTGGGTAGGAAGGAGATGTATCCCTTTCTTCTGTTTCAGTTTGAACAAGAAAAACATCTGTTAACGCTGGTGTAGATAGCAGGGAGGTCCTGCTCCTCGGTAACCAGCAATGTTTTCTGGTGGCAGCAGGAGCTCCAGGCAGTGCTGGAAGCCCTTGGAGGAGCACTAGGGCTCAGGACAAGTCTGCCTCCACCTTGTCTAGCATGCAGACAAACCAGACAGCACTGTGTTATTCTTTTTTCACTTGTTTGCTTTAGCAGTTTGGGGTTTTCTTACAGATTCAAGCCCATCAGTTTAAAACCTGTTCCTCAGGTGTTACTGTGCTGACTTTTGCCATTAGGATGACTACAGTTTTACTTCAAGAGCTGAGATCCGATTTCCTCTGACAGCAACTCCTTTAGGTCTAGGTGATTCTCCTCCTCTATTCTGCCCTCATGAGACCCCACGTGGAGTGCTGTGTCCAGGTTTGAGGACCTCAGCTCAAAAAAGACATGGACCTGTTGGAATGAGTCCAGAGCAAAGCAACTAAGTTGATCACAGGACTGGAGCACCTCTCCTAGGACATTCAGCCTGGAGAAGAGAAGGCTTTGTGAAGAGCTTAGAGCACCTTCCAGTACTTAAATGGAGCCTACGAGAAAACTGGAGAGGGACTTATACAAGCAGATAGTGCCAGGACAAGGGACAATGGTTTTAAACTAAAATAAGGCAGGTTTAGGTTAGATATTAGTGAGAAATTCTTTACTCAGGGGGTGGTCAAGTACAGGAACAGGTTGCCCAGAAAGATTGGGTTGCCCACCCCTGGAAGTGTTCAAGAAGACCAGGTTGGATGGGACTTTGAGCAACCTGGTCTAGCAAGTGATATCTCTGCCCATGGCTGTGACTAGATGATCTTTAGAGTCCCTTCCAATCAAATCCATTCTAGATTCTATAATTTTTTATTCCTCTGGGATATCTCAGCCATGCCTGACAATTAGCAGATTAGGAACTTTCTGGAACATGAAAGACAGCAAGAAAATAAATCATTAGCTATTTATGCACCAGTCTGTGCATAGGACTTAGGTGACAAATAATATAATGATGTGCCCTGCCCAGAATTGTACCAGGATGCAAGGACATATGGCAAGGAGACAATCTCATGCAGTTAGGACCAGGCACCTTGGAGATTATACTAATCTCACATCATACCATATTGTATCTAATAGACATGTGTAATTTTATTTATATACAAGTACAAGGAAAGGCATGGAAGAATGTACTGGCAAGTATTGTAAAGAGGAAGACTTCCCCAATTTAACATGGTTACTACTGATAAACTTGTAGTCTGGTAGTGGTGGGAAATAATGGTTCTGCATGAATCACAAGCTGCTTAATAGTGCATTGAAATGCAGTCTTGAGCCATGACTGGTAGAAGATGTACTATCTGATTTATCCTGGGCAAGATGTCCAGAGGGGGTGGTAAGCACATTAAGTTAGATGAGCGATCCAGGGCATACCTTTCACATGTTATCAGCTGTGCATGATAAACTGACCCCAGAGACATTCCAGTGTAAACTGAACTAGAATTATTTCAGACATAAAGACTTTCTATTTGCAAGAAGTAAATATCAGAGAAGAGTTGGCATAGGACCTTGTTAGCAAGCAATGAGGGTCAATGTACATTTATAGGGAAAGCAGCAAATTATAGAGAACTGAGATCATTTTATTGGCTCTGGAATTAAGCAGTAGGGAATCAAAACTAGAGGGCTGGAGTCCAGAAGCTGTGAAGATCACTACAAAATCATACACACTCTGTTCTTATCCTGCAGGTTTTTTTACCTATAAATGCTTTCACTTTTTTCTTTTTTCTTTTTTTTTTTTTCCTCCCTCTGAAGTAATATGCCAGCTGTGCAAATGTTTGACCCTGTGAACTTTCAAAAATTGATTATGCTTTCTGGCCTTGCTGAACACAAGCCAACCCCTGTCTGCAGAAACAGTGTTTTCTAGAAACAGCAGTGAGTACACACATGCATGCTCTTTGCTAAGGGCACTTGCCAAATCTTTGTGAACTTGTCCAGGAAAGAAATATTCCTGGTCAGTCAAAACACTCAAACCTTTACCATTGGGAGTTATTAGAAAAGATGCATTCTTTAAATGATTACCATAACACTTATACACTTATAACACTTATAACACTTAAACACTTATAACACTTATGTGTTATACAAAAATAATGTGTTCCCTAGAGTAAACATTTGTCTGTCCCCCAGAATACTTTCTGGATCTTTGGCCAAATTCAATCAAATCTGGCAGATGAATAGATGTCTCAAGTTTATGAAGGTTTCTGTAAAGCTAGAGAAATTAGCCAGGTAAAAGAAAGCAACTTTATAAGGATATCTCTGTTAAAGTCCTTCCATTTCAGGAAAAGCTTCAATACTAATTTACCCCTTAATGCACAGGGACTCAGCATGAGAGCTGAACATCAAAATGTTTATATGTTGGAAACAAGGCTTCACTGCCGCACACATTCTAAAACATCTGACCTGACGGGTGGGTTCTGTGATGTCAGATGAATATACTGACTGAAAGCTGGCACATCCATAATCTCTTAGCTTGAAGGAATAACTTTAGCATAGTTCAATTAAAATTCTGTTTAGTGTAATTCAGTTAAAGTTTCAGTGGCACAAGAAGACAGAACCCTCTGGCAAATGAGATTTTATTAGGTCCAACGGTTGTGGAACTACTGTTCAAAAATTTTTTTGCCCTGGAACTGAATGACTCCACTGTGGTCATCCCTCATAGCACATTACTGATTTGAGAAGGATGAATGACTCCCCTTTTAGCTGTAAAATTAGAGGTACTTTTTTAAGAGAAACATAGACCTATTAAGGTTGGAAAAAACCTCTAACATCATCAAGTCCAACTGTCAATCCACCATCACCACCATGTTCACCACTAAACTAGAACTAGTTGTCAAGTGTCATATTCTCAAGTTTTTTGAACACTTCCAGAGATGGTGACTCCACCACTTCCCTGAGCAGCCTGTTCCTATGCTTGACAACCCTTGCTGTGAAGAAACTTTTCCTAATATTTAATCTAAACATCCCCTGGCGCAACTTGAGGCCATTTTCTCCCCTCCTCTTATGTAATCATGTACTTTCCAATCGCTGTGAGTCATGAAGGCATTTTCAGCTCTACTGCCCTTTCTTCCCCATTCTTTGTTACCTCTGAACTTGAGAGCATCCTGGTTGTCTGAAGTAGCTCTTTTTCTGTTTTGGCTGCTGTGCACACCAGGATAATGTTTTTTCTTGTCTGACTTTGAAAGCTTTGCTCACCTTCCTACTTTCTTTTTTCCTGGTATTTTGTTGAGCTACTATTCCTCCTTTCAGTCTGAACTTAATGTTTTTCCTCTTGTTTTGGCTAACTGTTCTAAATTGTTAATTTAAAAATTATTTCTTCAATGTTCAGTAAGTTTTTCAGTTTTCTCTTTGGGTCATGAGGCTGGGACCTTTGCACAGATGTTTGGTCTTTATTTGGTGTAGTCTTGACACTTGTGGTAGAGGGAACAGCACAGAGGTTCTTGCAGCCCCTGCTGATCTCCCAGGCAGCTTTTCTCAGGTAAATCCATGAACATAACTACCATGACATTCATCCAAGCCAAAACCTGCACAACACAGTGCATCAGCCCTCCTTGCTGGAGTTGTCCACAGCCATCCAGACAGTATTTTGTCTTTGTCACGTGCTCACAGCCCAATCCCATAGGTCTTTATTTTATTTTTTTTATATTTATAGTCAGTCTTTAGCCTTGTACAAGAAACAGCCCCCTTTAACATATTACTGCCTGAAAGTTAAGTCACATTGACCAACACTTTCAGGAAAAAGGGATTTCTCTGTATTCCTCATAGTGTACAGGAAATGATATTATTCTCTGTCTGGAGTTTAGGCAAAGGGGATCTATTTCCTCAGTCAAATTTTTGATGGTGAGTGGGCAGGATGCAAGCATTTCTGTCTGCATATCAGGCGGAAAAGGCAGCAAACAAATACACCTTCTCAAATACACGTATTTCCCAGGAGAAACTGGGAAAGTGGGATGGGGAATTTTAGATTTTCATGTGATACTCTTTTCATTTGTTTTGTTTCTGATATGACATCTACATTTCCCCCTTTACTCCCCTCTCCTTAATCCACATGCAAAGGTGAAAGAAAATCTATTCATGAATGATTTATCAAAGTGCTATGCAAGATTCAGTTCTTCTGGTGGATTTGTCAAGAAATGTGACATGTAGTATTATACCACATGAGTTATTGGTCTTTGTCCAGTGGTCTTAAGAGTGGTAGGGAGGAGGTTTTGGGTTGTCCTACCAGCAATGCAAGTTTTACTGTACACTGACATGGGGATTCAAGAGTCTCTTCCTGGTTCTGCAGAGCTGTGCATTTGTAAAGGACACCACCTTCAGAAGCCAAGAAGGAAGCCTCTAGTTGTGTTTCATTCACAACAAAGGGGGAAATAATACTATTTGTTTGTTTTCATTTATCTCAGGGACTATTTCAACTCTACAACTTCAACATGGGTGATGTTTCAGCTCTATCTCTCCTCAGTCTCCAGTAAACTTATTATTGTTCCAGGAGATAATTTCAGATCTGGCATCCTGACTTTCTTTTAGAAGCAGAGCTCCCTTGTCATTAGCACAGTAGTAAAGCATGCAGTCTGACAGCCTGTGGTGTTCAGAGGTGAGAAAGAGCAAATGGTAGGAATGGCCAAGGGTCATTGGTCTTCCTGCTTTAGGAGAATAGGCAAGGAGCAAAGCATGCTGGGGAGCAGCTAACTGAGGGCAAATGGGCAAATTCAGAGGCAGCTCAAAAAATTAAGAAAGCTGTTTCAAAGCTGATTTGAATAGAAAGAAAAAAACAAAAACCTGTAGTACACAGATTGTATATTTCTCTTCCCAGTGCAGCTTCAAAATTCTGAAGTTTATAGTTTCAAAGAATGAGTCACAGACCCCTCTACACACTTGGCTTCTTAAAATTGATCATGTTTCCTTCCATTTTCCCTATTTTGGATTTTTCAAAAGCCTTTGTGAGAAAGGTTTATTTTCTAAAAAAAAAGAAGGATTGAGGAAGGTAAGCAAAAGAGTTAGTCTGGTTTTCCAAAAAAAGGACTGTCTACTTATCAAAAAATTAGGAAAGCTAATAGTGAAATGAAATTGAGTTTCTGGTAGGAGGTGACTAATGCCATTTATCTTCTTAATGTAGTGAAGCCCAAGATTGTATTTGCCTTACTGACTTATACATAGCTGATGCTTCTGTATTTCAGGTAACTGTGACTCACTTATTAAATAGTAATAACCTTATTTATATTATTCTTTTCAACCTTTTATTTATCCAGAAGTTCGTTTGAGTGAGCAACACATGCAAGTTACTAAGCAGAAAATAAGTTAAACAATTGCAAACTTCAAAAATTACATGAGAGAAGTAAAAAGAAAGAAAGCTATATAAAACAGGAGTTACTATCCAGCATGCCTATGTGAATGCAATTCTATAGCCTTTACCGAGTTGTCCAACACTTTATGTTTTTTGCCATAGTGAAATAGTTATTTGGTACATAGGAATCCATGAGGTCCTTCCAAGCCTATATGGCCTCACTACCTGTCTAAAAGGTAGACAAAATGGGCATGTCTTGAAGGAGGCACTTGAACAGGATATGTCTGAAGTTGTTATCAGCCACCCTCATTTTCACTAGGCTTATCGTGATTTTTAGCTAATGGAAGATATGGTCCATTAACTCCCTAAATCTAAATGTTTCATGGAGATATGCTCCACGTCAAAGTTTAACTCCCCACTGAGAAGTTTTGTGAGGGTTTGCTGCTGATGGAGAAACTATGTAACAAGAAAGTACAACCTCTTTCCTGGTTTTAATTCTGTGTTTGTGTGACTATTAAGGCAAGTTTTAACCATGGCTGTAAGAGGAAGAGATGTACAGGATGTAGTAAATATATCTGTCTTAGAAGTTGTCTTGACTAAAGAGAAAGTCTGTAACACTGAGACACATAGGGGAGTAACTCTGACATCTGCCTCTGCCATCAAATGTGCTCACAAGGCTGTGCGGATAAACTGGAAAGCATGTTAAAGTACTACTGGACTATGTCTAGATGGGGAGAAAGAGACCAGCTATTTATGTTGGAACTTGGGAATATAAGCATCGCTGAAGAAACAGTAGGAAGGTGGAATTCAAGGTGAATATAGGGGTAAAAGGAGAAATATAAATAAGCTTTTCTACTCAAATTAAAAAAAAAAAACATGAAGATTTCAATGGAAATCTGGAAATTTTTTTGTTAGATTAATTTTTCAAGATGGATTTTCATTTTATCACTATTTTTTTCTTTTTAATCTCAGTGTCTTGATAGGCTTGTGTTTGTAATAAACTCTATGCACAAAGATCTCATGTGCCAGCTTGCATACTACATTAATTTCAGTCTATATGGCTTTGATCCACATATTTTTAAGGCAATAGATATTAATGGGAATAATTTCTATCCTTTACCTTTCTAAATTAGACATTCTTCAGAATTAAAGAAAACTGTTAGTGTCTCAAGGAGAAAGGAACCCTAAACTGAATCTAAAGCCAACTTCAGAGCTCACAGAGAGACATGTCCTTCTTCAAAAGCTTCTACAGACTGGAAATGGCCTGTCTCTCCTCCCTACATTCTGACCTCCCAGGATCTTTTTCCCTCTATGCACAATTAATTTCTCTAGGGTACAAAGTAATCTTTCCTCTTGGAATAAGAGGAATTGGTGTTGGCAACCTCCACGTAGTTTGCTCAAGTGCTGGCAGTCCAGGAAACACTTTTGTGGTCTTTTTGGGAATTACTGTGAAGCAGTTATGGTAGGAGACCATTAAGAACGCAATTACAAAGAGGTGCGTCATGCTAATTCCGGCAGCCAAGCCTGCAAATCCCGTAAGTTGTCATTGGCACCAACAGGACAAGCAGTGCCTTCCAAGGAAAGTGCAAGAAACCTCACAACAAACAGCAAGGAGTGTCTCACCATACTGTGACTGCAGCTGGCACACAGCTGACCTATGCAATGGAGCTTCAGTGGCTTTTCAAAGAGAGGAAAATACATGCATTTGAAGAAAAACCAAATGAATAGTAGAGACTCAGGGGTGACAAGCTTGCAGCAGGGATTGGTAATTCTGGGGAAGGTCAGGATGAGGAGTGAGGAGGGTTGGTGGTGCAGCATGCTCTGTATAAACCTCTGTTTGAACCTCTAATGAATCAAGGGGGTCCCTGGTGTTTTACCCAGGGGCTAGACTGAGCTAGCTTTGTCAATCTCAGAAATAATTCTGTACTGTAGTGAACTAGCCCTCTAGACTGGGACTAATACATGTAAGTAAACATGTTGGGTCAAAAGCATAGATGCTACTGTTCATGTAAGTACTGTTTTATCAGTTTGCTGAAGTGCTGACTCTTAGCTTATAAAACACTTGAATTTACTGTATAATACAGTAAACTTTGAGAGCTTATAAATAAATGTTTCTGATGAAGACTGATAAGTCACTGAGCCACAAAACCATTTCTGTTTGCCAGTTAAAATTCAGTGGCCTGAAGAAAAAGTAGATAAGGAAAGATATTTGTTCTCTACAAATAACTTCTTTTTACTTTTGGTAGTTCACACATGTTTGAGATAAGTGCCAGATAAACAGGCATAGTTTCTAATTCTTTCTACATAGTGCCCAAGGAAGGGAAACAATGACTTTGAGATTTTGTGCTGCCTTTTTAACTATATCACTTATATAAGAAAATATTACTGATGTGCAGGAACCACTGGCTTTTTTTTTTTTAATGCAAGATCTGAGAATTTCAGAAGGAGCCTTGAATATGATGATTTTTCATTACGTAGTGCCTAGTTTGTTCATGGCTTTATTTTAAGTTGTTCTTATTACTTAGAAAGAGCATTATAGATGAGAAAACAAAGTAGTACATTGAAGAAGGACTCAACAGTGCACACCCAGTGGTACCCAGCCTACAATCAGCACATTCATTGTAGGGACATCAGGGCTCTAAACGCCTTGCATGAATTACTGGATAAACTGACATCTGTTTCCCTAAAGGCATGTCTACCCTGCTGTCACTCCTGCAGCAGCAAAGGGCAGACATACCACAAAACCTGTGTCAAATTCATCTAAAATAGCTCATGCTGCTGCAGCCGATTTGTGAAAGTATCTGTTTTATTTTTTAAATAAGATAAAATCTCTAGGGATAGTTCTGTCACATTTACAAAGACTCACTTAAGCTCAGCCTTCTAAAGACAGCTCTCTGGCCTTATGGTTTCATGTAGAGCTCCATTAGTACAGAGAGGAAGATGGGCAGCTCTAGAAAATGATACTCCCCTCTTGGCCTGAGCTGGACAGAGTAAGTGAGGCATTTATGAAGTCTTATGTGCTCAAACTTCAGATCCCCAAAGTTAGGTAAAAGAGCCTTTCACAATGTGTCTGCTCTACATATCTATCCATTTACTGTGCACTCACACATCCTTCTAAATCAGGGCTAAATCAGTTTTTCATATGACAGGAGCTCAATAAGGCCCCCTTTGGTGTCCTCACTGAAGATCCTAGCACAGTTCTGAGAAGAATAAATTCTGATGCAATGTTGAAGACATACACACCCAAAATAAGAACTGTATCAGGCTCTAATACATCAGTACATGAATGTGGAAGGCAGTCAGCAGGTCATGGATAGGTATTTATTCACTGTATTAAACTTCTAACTCTAATGACCATAGATCTGTGCAAACAGAAACCAGTAAGTGTTTGAGAGGCCTTGCTAAAAGCTGTACAATTGCTCCAACAGACAAAAGAAGGTGTGAGCCTTGAACGCGAGAATAAAACAAGTATATTGTGGTTTACCTTAATGACAGACCATGTCTGCCTTTCAAGGAATAATGCAAGAAATTAATCTTGCAGTACATTCATGTGGTAAGATTGAAATCTTTATAAATTGCACAGCAAAGATATTTTAGGATCAAATATCCTTTTAAGTCCAGCAGTATTTTTCAAGACATTCACAAAGTTAATATTTGACGTTATGTTTCTAGTGATATAAGTACTATAAGTGGTGTAATTATAATGTTAACCAATAAAAGACAGAACCAACACAAACCCCTAAACAACTAATCACATAAGTCTTCCTTTCCAATACCTGCTATTCTTGCTTCTCTTAAGAAAAAACTTTGAATATGAGAAGAAGAGGGGTTGTGATATGATGTTACTACTGAGATTCTAGAGTATTAGAAATGCTTTCAATAGTTCCTATTATACTGTAATAAATATTGTGAATGTATTGAAACATGATACTGATATTAAAAATTGCTCTTTAACTCACCTGTTATTAACACTCCATACATCACATGGGAATAGGCTGCTATTTTAAAAACATCATAAGCTAGCTTGAGAACTAAAGTTTTCTTTGCATTTCCAATTTTTTTTAATCAGTTTGTCAAAAACTTTCCTTTTGTTCTTCATCAGCATTAACAGTTACACTGCAATCACTGGACATATTTTCAGTATTTGGAGGTTTTATATCTGTAACTAGGTATATGTAGAAAATACCAATTTGAAATATTTGTTTTCTGGTGACAGCTGTAGGCAAATATCCCTAGTTTAGTTATATTTATTGAAAACCAGACAGAAAGAAGCAAAGCTGTTAACAATCTTATTTAAAGTTATTACACAGCCTACCTACTTGAAAGAAAATACAAACCTGCTACTGTTACCTTCAGTCTGTATGCTGATCCTTTCTCTGCAGTCCTCCTTTTTGATATCATTTTTGTACTTGGATGACCTAAGAAATAGCTATGTTGTCCATGTGGTCATTTCCTTCCTTTTGTTTGTCACTGGATAGAAGTCCAAGGAAAACTTCTATTGCTGTATCAGCAGTGACCACCAGTTCCCAGTGAGATATTCCTAATGTTAGCAAAGTGACCACTTGTAATGATCAAAATGTTCACACAGACATAGGAAAAAAAAAAGCCACTTGGCAATCACACAAGATCTTTTTTTACCTTACTAGAAAGGCTGTTATGTATTGACCTGAAAAACTCATTCCTCTCTTTCTATTAATTGTAATCTAACACCCCAGCCGTACATGTCCTTAGGCAATAGGTTCAGCACCTCTGCACAGCTTCATCCTTGTGACCTGCTACAATTCTTCTAAGTCAAAATCTCAAATGAAGGGAATGATAATAGACTTTAAAAATAATATTATGAATCATTGGCAGAGTGTGGCAAGCACATTTCTCTCTGTGTACCTCAATAAAAAATCTTGAGAAAGAGAGAAATGTGCTTGCCACAGCAGAGTAAAATTGTAGCTTTTATTTAAACAATCTAAATACTTCTAATTGGTTTTGAATTGAAACAGTCCCAGATGGCAGAACGTGAAGTGGCGTCAGCCTGCAACTCCCACATGGAAAGTGCTTTGCCCTCTACAGCTCTGAAAAAAATGAGGAATGGAAGGTTGAAGAAGGGATGAAAAGAGTGTGTTTCACTGGTGGTTTGTGTTTGCTCCTGTGTCACATGAGGCTGAAGTGGATGCTGAGAGGGAGATGTCATATTACAGACAAGATATAGCAGTTAATAATTGTCACAGTGAGTCAGGGTACTGTCTGGAAACAGGGAGAGTTTGGAACAGATGCACCCACCAGGTGTACAAAGCACATGGCACAGAGCTGACTGCAGTCATCTTCTGCTGGGGAGTTTCATTCCTTCTTTCTCTAGGAAGGGTTTTTGCACCATTCCTTTGTACTTCAAGGCAATTGATCCTACAGGGATGAGGAAGCTCATTGGGTGATTTTCCAGGTAAAAGGACTCTTTGTATAGGTCATTAAAATCCACTGCCCAGGAGTGTACAAAGAGCTGGTGTGGGAGGGAAACTTGAATCTTTCACAGGCAAAGCAAAAACCTTTCACTGCTATCTTGCTTCCCTGTATGAGAGCCTTAGGCTTGCTGGGAAAACTGGGCATCAACACTGCACCTCACTGCTCAGCAGCTGCCACCCCTGCCCTGCTGCAGAACCCACTGGAAAATGGAAATAGCTGAAAGCCACAGGGCCTTTCTGGAGATTCAGCTGCACTGTGGACATTTTAGCTTCTCTACCTCTTTTCCTACCACAGGTTGTGGTGCTCCATTCCACTTATGTACTTAGCTTGGGAACAGAAGGAGGAACAGAAAAGCAGAATACTGGATGAATGTACATTTAACTGAGTGTAAAACCCCACTGCTTCCAATGGTCTACTGTATTGAATAAACTAATTTT
The DNA here is from genome assembly GCF_026979565.1 of Vidua chalybeata. Lineage (NCBI taxonomy): Eukaryota > Metazoa > Chordata > Aves > Passeriformes > Viduidae > Vidua > Vidua chalybeata. The sequence goes on along the minus strand of NC_071535.1, from coordinate 46,399,367 downwards.
TTTTCTTATTGCTTCAGGTTTTTACATTGCAGTTAAGGTAATCCAGTGATGTACTATGGATCTGTCCACCTATTCATCTGTTGTTCCCAGACAGCACATGTAGCTGGTGGATGATTTCTGTGGAATCTGGCAGGCATGTGATCCCAGAGGCCCTAGATTCTTGCAAACCCCATAAAGTAAAAGAAAGGCTAATATTGATCTATAAGCCCAACCCTTGCTATTGAGCAGAGAAACCAGGTCTTATTGTTTCACAGCTTGTGCAACATGTTGGTCTTTTCCTCATAATCAATTGCTTATTTTACTGAATTTGACATATATGTATTTTGCATGGGTTTGATTGGTTGGTTTTGCTCCATGTTTGCTTTGTCTGTACATTGAAGTCACATGCTTTTACCTGAACTGAAAATGTAGCATGGTTACAATGTGAGTGTTATACATGTGGTGTGTTCATGGTGTTTATAAAGATGTTTATGTAAGGGGTGCCACTCAGAATAGAATGTAGTACCTCTATCCTGCTGTAATGACAATCACACTGTGGACTGTACTAATGCAGGAAAGACAAACCATGCCACGGAAGAACATAGCCCACTAGTTTCTTAACTGAATTGATGGGTATTTCTCCACATGAACAGGCCCACAAGCCAGATAAATGGATTATTTATTAAAAGGGAAAATTATTTTACATACTTATGCATCATGAATTTCCACCTATGTAGATATTGCATTAAAGTTCACTTGGGCAGTCACCATTTGTGTATCTTTGCCCCTTACTGTACAACCCCTGAGTTGGGCACTGGATTTTTATCTGTATTGTATCTTTACTATTTACTTTATATGGGGTGAACAAATTCTGGATAATACAAGAAAATCCCGAAGCCACCACCATCATCCTGAATCCCACATTCATCCTGAATCCCTGCACCATCAGTGTAGTCTGCATTTCAGATTCTGTGTGATGAAGCCATATATGCATTATAGACTTCTGGATATTTGTCAAAAATTCTTTGTACTGGAGTGATTTAATATGGAGCTTTACAAATTACTCTGTGCTGTTGGAAACCAGATGAGCCATATTCAGACCTGGTGATCCATTGAGCTCCAAGTGCAGATGGGAAACACAGCTTCTCCCTTGCTTCTCTGTCTGTGCATGACATTTAAAGGTTGTCATGCATAGAGACGGTTTTCCCTTTGGCACAGTGTTTACTCCCTCGACTCCCTAGTACCAAGAGATACTGTACCCATGCATGGAGGAACAAAACCATGAGGCCAAAGGTGCCTTAAAAAAGGCAGGGGGTGAATGTGTAGATCTCTATCTTTAGTAACCATAACAAAGCTCACTACATTGTGTTGCGTATTTTTACATTAACAATATTGAATGAAAAGGGTATGACGTAAAGGAACACCTCCCAAAATATCTGCAACAATGCTCACAGTTTATGGATATGGCTAATATTTCTAGAATGTAATTAATTAGACAAAGGGAAAGAGGTGGACTTCATTTTATGCCCTGTTTGATATCTGCAGTGTTTGTATCAGATGCCTATGCTTCCTTTCACAATGCCTGGTCAGAAACAGGCTTTCTCAGAGTTTTATTCACACTAATGATTTATAGCCTCCTACTGAAAGGAAAGTTGGATAAACTTTATCATAGAAGTTGTGGTCTCAGTCCTCATGGAAAAGAGGTTCTGTACAGAGTGTAGTACTGCCAGACCCTCTCAAAGATTTTACAAATATCATACTATACATTAGACTTTTGTCCTGTTTCTATGTAATCCAATAAATTGGAATGAATAATTTGTATGGAATTACCTGGCCTTTTCTGATTATTTCTATTTCTTTTTTGATGATTAACCATATACAGTAAAATATTATTTTCACAATAGGTATCAAGCTTCTTCAGTGTTTGTGGACATACTCATATCTCTTCATATTTTTGACTAACTGAATAAAATCTTTATCATACTTTTGAGATTATCTCCAAAGGGGCTTGAACTGCTGCTTCCTCAAGCAGAAATTTCTCCAGGGCAGCACCTTCTCTGAGCATGTTTCAAACTCCTGGATTTCATTTAGGATTTGAGAAACATTGATTAAAACTGACTGACAGAAAAGAGAAACTCCTCTAACACAGATAATATTGCAGCATTCATTAACTTTAAAAAACCCCTTGTGTTTGAATCCCTTTCCATCTTCCTGATTCACAGCTAGCAGATCAATCTGTGTGTAAATGTAGACAGAGCAGCTCTTGGCTCCTTCTGGTTTGGTAACATATTAAAGGCATTGATCAATAAGTAGCTGTGTGGCCAACAAATGAGCCAGGTACAAACAGCTCACTGAAATCAATGCACAGTAACTGGTTTTGAAGAAGGTGCCATTCAAGGAAATATAGGTGTGAGGAACTGGGATATACAAATGTATCAGCCTTGGGTCAAACACAAGCAGACACCTGAAAATTCATTGTGAAAACAGATCAGCATGGTTGCAGACAAGGTTGCAGGCAGCTACTTTTATCTGAGAAATACAAACAAACAAACAAAAATCCCCAAACAATAAAGGATCTTCCAATTTGAGGCAAATAGATAGATAGATAGATAGATAGATAGATAAAATAATTATAAGAGCAATTTTCTGAGGTGAAGTAGGAACTGGCCGTTGCAAGAAGTTCTCAAACCAATAAAAGATTGCGCTTGTGGATGTAAATCTAATGGGATGTCCCCATAAAGAACTTAGAGGTGCACCACACACGTATTCAAACCTGTTGAGCCACTCCAGTACAGTCACGTAAAGCTCTTTTACAGTATCTCATCTGTGATTAGATTATGATTTGTCAATGTTTCCATGAATCTTGCTGTCTAGGTAAAAATAGTGAACCAGCAGCAAGGCCTCAGTAAATATTCATAGAGATTCTATGGCAGTGTGTATTGGTCAAAATGAATGCCAGTAATAGAGATCAGTAAAAGGTCTTTAGAAGGTAGTTTTGACTATATTGCTCTTTTTTCTTCTGGGGTCTCTAAGGTTTAATTACTTAATATAGTGGGGTAATACCTGTTATCTTCAAGATTATCTCTACATTCCTAGGTATACTTTTACTATGTCAGTGGTACTTCAAAAATGTGGAACATTACTGCAAACTCTTAGAGTAATTTGCCATGTAGCTGTTTTTTTTTTTTTTCCTAGTAAAGCAGGAGCTAAAAATACAAGGAGTTTTGACTTTTCAACTATCAAAAATCAGACAAGCAAGACAGAAATGACAACTGTCTCACATCCACTGGAAAGTCAGCAATGTGTGCACAAAATCACATACTTTCTCATTTGTTCCATTGGAAAATACAGAAAAATCTTAGTCGTGGTGGTGATCTCAATAAAAATGTCAACAAAATCAGTGGGAACACTCCACCTCACTGTGTTTTAAGCCTGAGCCACTATGATAACTTTAAACCCACAAGGTTTTTGAAGTGATTCTGCTGGTACTGAGACTTGAGAGCAAGACTTGAATTTAGTAAAGATTTCTGATGTTTTCTTTCTTTAGTTTCCAATGCCAGTGATCGAGTGAGTACAACACCTATGCTTCCTGTACTTCCTTTTACTGGATACAGACTTGTAGCACAATCTTGGCCATTTTGCATCTGAATGGCACCTTTCAGAGACCCTTAATGTCTGGTATAAACAATTCAGTAGGTGGCTCATTTGCTTTTTATCCCAGCATCAGGCCATTGTTACCCATCCATCATACATAAAACTAGATGATGGCCCTTTTCTGAAAGAACAATTGTATGGATAAAAATTGACCATCAGAGGTAAATTCAGTAAAGAAGATCCACTAATGCTATGGTGGTCTGATTACAGCTTGGAGGAATTTTCATGGCTAGAAACCTTGCTTTAAATTTTCAGCTAAATAGAGTGCAACAGTTATCTTCTGTTCTGCAGTGTGTCTCTGTGCCCTGCCTTGTCTATAAATGGAAATCACCTCTTCACACTGGATTCCTAAAACAGCTTGTGAAGTCACAGCACAAGAAAGGTCTTGAATGAATGAGGGATAGTGTTATTATTGAGGAGGTGTCTGTGCTGGAAATGCAGAGAATGATGCAGGTTAGGTAGCAGATACTTTTATTTCAGTAGTTTTCATTCTCTTTCTGGTTCATTTTTACCCCAGCTGTCTAACATGACAAATTAGCAAGATTAAGGCAAGTGAAAAACCATCCTGTGGTTAGTCTGTGTCAACAGTACGGGTTATTATCTGGGAAAACTTTTCTGGAGGAAGACAGCACCTTGCTGCTTTGTCTAAAGCTAAATCACTGCAAATAGTGGGGTGACCCACTGAAAGCATTCAGTGAAGAATCTGTGTACGTGTGCCCTTACAGTTTTGCATAGTTCTGCTATGTCAGTAAAGCTGCAGCTGTAGTCGAAGTTACACTGTCCTTAATGTTGGCCTTGGGCCCCTATCTGCCTTTCATCTCAACCCTGAGGTTTTTCACTTGACCCCACACAGCAGTCCAGCCTGACTGTGGTGGGAGATCTGATCACCTCTGGGTCCCAAACTGACCCATCTGCTGCTGACTTTACAGCCAGTGTCTGTGTCGTTGGGCTCAGCACATGTACACAACTTAACACAGAAAGCCAGTGGACAGGATTTGCACAATTCCTTGTTCCTGGCTCCTGACTTCTCAGCATATCATCTCTCACATTCTGTCTGGAGGAGAACCAAGTGTTTGCTGAGATGTTCCTCACAGGAATGGATATGATATGTCAAGAAGAGGCCTCTTTGGCATCGCCTGGCCTTTGGCAGGAATCTTTTGTGCTGACTTAAAAAATGCATGAATGTGCATTTCAGTGCAGGATACAGATTAGACAGAGAATACAGAATACAGGATATGGGACCGGATGTAAAGGTGGGAGGGTAACTGGTAAAAAGCAAATCAGCTCTGACCATCAGCAGAGACAACTTCTAAGATATCTTCATTTTTTGACAATTGCAAAAAGGCTGAACATTGAAGTCAGGTTCTAATGTACTTATAAAGTGGGACTGAACAGTTCTGGCACACAGATTGTTTGGATTGTGTTCATAAATCAGTGTATGCATCCTTAAAGAACATAGTAAAAAGATCCAGCTCTAGAACAAATCAGGTCTTTTCAAACATGTGGCAGAGGAAGCAGCATCCTGCTGTCAGTGGTGCAAAATGAGTGAATGTTGAGCAGCAGCTCCTGGAGTTGATGGAAATGTGGCCTGCTGGAAGCCATGTTACCAAAAACTGTAAACAAAACTAATGAAGGTAGTGGAAAGACTCCTTGGGAATGTGATAGGCTTTGAAAAAGACAATAAACAGAAGTTTCTATCATGATGTCCCTCTTGTTGATTTTTTTTGATTGTTTGTTTGTTTGTTTTCAAAAAAAAAAAAAGTAAGCAGGCAGGGACACTTGCAGACCTTGCCTGTCTTTTCCAGTATTCCCTGCTTTTAACTCCTGGCCTCCCTGAATTCCTATTGTTCTAGACTCAAACCAAGACTGTGCAGTGTTGCTTTATGCCCTGCATTTCAAAGAGAATTAGCCAGCCTATTCAACATCTGCTCATGTAATTTCTAATCCAAAGTTTCAAGTGATATTGTTGAAAGTTAAAATTTACATTTGGATAATGCCTTTAATCCAAAAGGATTCCTAAGAGAATTTGCCAGTACATGTGTGCCAGTAACATCATCATTCCAACAGCAAAATGAGGCCAGAGCAGCACATTAGATAATTTCTCATTCCTTTGGCAGAAATATGCAGAGATTCAAACTGTATGCCTCAGAAACCTCTCAGGAATTTCCATCTATCTAAAATTTCATAGCAGGGGAGATATCACAGCCAAAATGATATATAGAGGGAAGTTAAAGCTTAAAGGACATATTGACGGCTGATGTCCTCATCAAGATTAACTATCTGTATTTTGTCAGTGTAACTGCTGCAAATAAATTTTGTGTTTTATCAGCTTGACCACAAAGTTAATTAACCTTCTTTCTGGATTTGATACCTTTCCAAGAACCTTCAGGAAATGATTAGTAGAGGCTAGCCAGTTTGCTACAGGCAAAGCTACTATGCATTAAAAACAAACAAACAAACAAACAAACAAACAAAAAAAAAAAAAAAAAAAAAAAAAAAAAAAGACAAATCAGAGCACAGTGAACCTATCTGAAATCTGCCTAGAAAACAGAGAATAGGTTCCACTTGCATAAAATTTCCTCATGCTATATGCTTAAAGTCAGGCTTGGCATCACTATTTCATGACAAACCTCAGAGTTCACTGGTACCAGTCTTAAAGCAAATATAGTTCATGTTGAAAGATCATACAAAAATCCCAACTTTCCATTTATTGCAGTGATATCAGGATAAAGCTCTAAAGTCAGTCTGGAGCTGTCAATAAAATAAAGTGTACTTTATTTTATGTAGGCAGAAGACCTTGTGGAAATCTTGGAGCAGATGTCTGCTTGTCACTACTCGGCTGCATATGGGAGATGGCATAAATTCCAAAAGTCACCGTGCCCTACTGTATTGTATTTCCTGAAAACATTTACCTTGCCTCCTTGAATGGATGTCCCATTAAAGGCACAAATGTGAAATACTGCTTTCCTGGAGAAAACTCACCTGGAGGTCATAAATCAAGAAGACATAAAAAACCCTGCCTAGACAGAGCCTATTTCTTTAAAGATGTCTTGTAATGAGGAACAGAGCAAAGGATACAGAAAAGAATGGGATGCAGGCTTTTCGGTGTATGTCAACTTTGCTGAATCACACCCATATCACCCCAATTCTAATTCAAATCTTCCGTTTGTACACAATGTCATATCACCCTCTGAATCTTTGGCCAAATAAGTTATCCTCTTTTAGTTTATTTTACTTAACTACTTCATAGTCCTTGCTCCTTTTGAGTAACAGAGATTCAAGAAAAAAAGAAGTCATATGCTAAAATACATGTATTTTATAGGAAAAAAAGGAAGATTGAGCAGAGCAGACAAGTCAAAGACCAGTGAAAAAACATTAAGCCATCTGTATTTAAATTCACTTATGTATGTGTACAAGTGCATTTATGCACAAATTTGGTTTTCTCTTCATACAGAGATTTTGCACAAGGAACTGTCTCAATCTCTTACTATACAGAAACACTATGACCATGATGTTTTAGTACGAGAAGGGATTATACACATTTATGATGTTAGAAGATACTCAAAATAACTGTCTAAATTGTCACTTCCCTTCAGTGATTTTTGTCCAGAGAGGAGCAGCAGGACAAGGCATTTGTGATTTCATGTGTAGTCAGAAAACATCTACATGAGGTAAACCAATCTTTTCTTCTCTCTGAAAAATGACTGAAAATCAGGAATTTTGCTGTGTGTCTTCACATGAATGGCATTGAGAGCACTTGAGAGCACTTGGAGATTTGTTTGAGGTATTTTTTTGTTGTTGTTTGTTTGCCTTGTTTCTGTCTTAACCTACACCATAACCATGAGTGTTTATTTCCGACTTTTGACTCTGGGTAGTTTTTGTCTGTTTATTTTGCTCATGGACTTGTCAGCGCAATAAGCCAAATGAAACTAAAAGCTTCCACTTCCAAAGTGACTGAAACCCAGATGTGATTTATTTTATGACTTGAGCTCTTCCTTGTCTTGTTGCAGCCAGCAGCTGGAGAGTTAGCTCTCTGATGAGACACTGCAGGGAAACATTCAGTGTTTTATACAGATCTTCTCTGACTTATCCTCTGGTTTCCATGGAAATCCATATGATCCCCATAGCTACCAAGTCTAGTTCTCTTCAGTGTGTGTAGGATAGACCTACAGCTTAACCCACACAAGCTCTATCCATTCAATTGTATGCATGCTAGGGAGATTTAAACAAATCAAGGCTCAATACAAATATTAAATTAAAACATTTGTACTTTTTGGATGGTATGTTCAAAGATGATGTCTGCATGTTTTGTGGTCTAAGCTGGTATTTTTACCTCACTGAAGCATTTTTAATTGTTATAATTAATGTAAACATTGTAATGCAATTATAACTAATGCAAGTTAGAGCCTCTTTGAGTAGCTCTAACACACATTAATTTTTGGTTATGTTTTATGTTATGGGGAAATATTTATATAAAATATAAGAACTATATTTAATACTAAGAGTAAGATAAATGTATGTTTGTATGCTTGCATTTCAGGGCATTTAAATAAATTGAAGGTAAAATATTATTATAGTATGACACATAAATTGAAAACTAAGAAAATAAATTACTTTTTGCCCTTTTACTACATCAAAGAACTAATTTTAAATCTAGCTGGATGTTGGATATCTGGTTTAGTTTTTCTGTTGAAGTCCTAGCAGCAAAATTGTCAGCTGTGTGGCTTATAAAGTTTCATCGTTCAGAAGGTGTTGACAAAAGACAAATTGCTGAAGAGGGACTCTGTCCATTTGTCAAGGAAAACTGAAGGATCAAGATACAAGTCTTCTTTATCTGAAACCATGTGGATAATATTCTGCATATACAGCTGAGTTAGTGATTTGATTTTATGGCAAGCAAACAGTGCTTACTTTAATGGGATTTATTAAGATTTATTTAACACAGCTTACCTTCTGCTTCCCTGCAAGTGTCAATATTGCTAAAGCCTATTATTGTACATACTTTATTACTATCTTAACTGGCACTGGTGTGATCTTTGGTATTCACATAACCTGATAAACCACCATTGAGGCACATAATTGCTGTAAATGCTTTATCTTTTTTCTCTTGTAATCTTGCTATGTTTGAGGTAGATTCTGAAAGTTTTTTATTGGTTTCATATAAATTTGCTATTTGCTGTTTGTTGTAGTAAAAAAAAATTGTATTTTCATGTTGGAAACTCAAGGAAAACCTTTTTGTGCAGTTACCATGTTTCTGAGAGCCTCAGTGGGAATGTACAGGCATTTGGTAATTTCCTAAATGTGCTAATTTTTGTACATGATTTTGGTCATCATATTTTTTGCCAGATCTTTAAAATCAATTTATTGCTTAGATTTTGTTTGTCCCATTTTCCCGCAGTGCAAAGAGCACACACACACACACACACACAGAGGCAGAGTGGCCTTACCTCTCAGGCAAACTACACTGCCCTTCAGCCAAATCAACATCCCCTCCATGTCTTTGAACTAAATCTGCAAATTACAATATCATCCTGAAATTTAACCTTTTCAGATTTTGTTCAATTCTCTGCACTCCCTAATATCTGTAGGACTTGAACTTTTAACCCCTTCATTTCAATGTATTCATTAACCCATTCACACATTTATTTCACCCATTCTTTCAACCCATTCATAACTTCACATAGCCTTCGGTAAAAGTTGTTACAGTAGATCTTAGGGTACCTTTTCTTTTGTACTGCTACCTTCTATGAACTGCAATAGAAAATAGGATCGTGCTTGTTAGATAAAGAGAGTTACTTTGGGTACAGTCTTCAGCTGCTCTGTAATCGGGGTTTAGCTGTTTTACCTTCTCTGTCTTTGTGGACTTGCTAGTTCTGCTCCACAGTGGTGCTGTGACAGCTCCAGCACAAATTGAGACTGATTTGAAGTAAGAGGCACTTTAGCCTTTAGGTTAATGATTTGGAGAAATAATTTAAAATTAAATGGGCATTATTATAATGAAGAATGAGCATCTCAGTTTTCCTAAGCTAGCTCATCTGTCCCTGTTAAGCCATTTATATAAGTGGCTTTCAAAGTTTGAAATTGCTTCCATGACAACTCTTATTTGCCTGTAAACTGGATTGTTTTGAATCTGGGGAAGAAAACCTGTAAACATAAAAATCAATGACTCCTGGCCATTCCAGTGATGTAACATTTTTGTCAGAAGCCTGTTTATATCAGATTTTTAAGCATCCTGACAAAATAAAAATACGATTTATGGTGCTTTAACCCTGAGACCTGTCACGTAAGTAGCCACTGTGAAGCAAACAAAATGTTGTGCATTTTAACTACTTAGGCTTTGGGGAAGGGTTCCCTCGGGGAAAATGCAGGATCCTCAAGCTACAATAGATCACATTTCCTTCACTCCTGTTTTTCTGGAACAGATGTCTGATTGATTTTGATATAACAGTTGACCATTGTCCCTATTCTTACTCATCTCTAATCACTCTGAATCTGCTTCATCCAGTCAGTCAAAGCAGGCAGTTTAGCACAGACTTGAGCAAATTTTTCTTACATAGGTGGCAGTGTCTCAACTAGGGAAATCTTCTTGTCTGAGTACAGCTGTGCAAACATACATCCATTGTTTATTACTGTGGAAGTATTACCTAACTATTCTCTTTTATTTATCTATGACTTCATCCCCCCTGAAAGTAAAGTGATTTCTATTTACCAGTGTTCATTTAATTTTGCATAACAATTTGGGGAACATATCAAACTATAGGAGCACTTCCTTAAGTTCTTCTTAATCAGGATGTTTTTAAGATAAGAAACAAAGTCAAGGAAAGACATGCTCTTGTGAAACACTGGCTGAAAAAATCAACAAAATCCTAATGTGTAAAGATGGTGGGTTATAATACTTTTTTAGAAGTCCAACAACTTAGTAGTACCCTATACTATTATTTCCCAAAGCTGACAGCAAAATCTGATCCATAAAGAATGGTTTCATTTTCCTGCATCTCATAATACTTAAAGAGGATATTTAGAAGATAAAAAAGAAGGATAAAAACCCAGTAGCTGAATTTAGTGGGTAGATCATATTTTAAAATAGGAGTAGCCTTCATTAAGGGACACTTCATAGAAGTATAAGCTTAAGGTGATGGATGGGATTGAGAGAGAGTTGGGAAGGAAATTCACAATTCTAAGTTCTTCAGGGGATAGAAGGAGGTTGGATGAACTGATGATAACTCCTGACATTTTGTAAAAATAAATATTCTTTATAATTAATTTTAGTCATGCTACAGGAAGCTTCTATGTGTTTACAAGCACTTTCATTGTTCCCAGTTATGGATATTAAGTGCAGACATGGAGGAATTTGGCCTTTATCTTACTGAGTAATGTGTGGCTCTCTGTTGCTGAGTTGTTGTTGCAGTTCTGCTAAACAAGGTCCTTTGATTTCCTATAGCCCCTGAACAGGACTTCCCTCCTTGCACCCTGCATCACATCACAACATTATTCTGGAGTCAGCTGATACACAAAATCACCAGAGGCAGTGAAGATGACAGATGTGATCCTAATCCATCTGTAGTCAATGACGATCTTCCCCTTGACTTCTCTGCCCTTGATATCTGAAGCTTTGTATTGAATGAGCTGCTTCACTCAGGATGCTGAAAACCACCCCCAGATACTGAAATATGGTCCCTCCTGGACCTCACATCTGCTGGTTCGAGCCGTCTTCCATGAACAACCACTAATCACAAGATCACACATGACAAGGGTGATGCTAGGACTGGGCAGCTTTGCAGGGCTAGGAGCTGGGATCAATGACTGCCTTCAGAAATCAAAGTAGTATTTAACTTGACATTTGATGATAGCACAACTGAACTCTGCCAGTTTTATGCTGTTGTTCCAATCATCCCTGAGAATCTGTAATCTTCATGCAGACCAGTCACAGGATTTGTTGTGTATGATGGAATGAAATTGCAGGTTAGACTGTGAGCTTTGTGGACCAGAGGGTTTACAAAGCACTCAGGTCCTCCAAGGAGCACACTGAAGGACTTGCAAAGTGTCTGGACAATAAATTGCAGGATAAAGACTGGTCAAGTCAGGTGCATATTCCTGATGGGATCTCTCTCCATAGCAGGCCACCAACAGATATATGATGGGTTACAGGTAGGGAGGCAGGGAAACACTTTGTGCTCAAAGGCTGGAGCCCTGATAAGTACCTTTAAATGAGCATTCACGGCAAATTCTAGTTTTAATGGATGTCAGAAGATTACCTGCCAATAAAATATGAGGGCCTTAAATACATTCAGTTTGATGTGGTTACCTAAGTGAAATACTTAATTCAGGACCTGAGTCAGTGGAGAATGATGCAAGGAGATTTGTGTCTCTAATTGGGTGAACTGCCCTGGTGGGGTATTGACTTGGTGGGCAACTAAGGACCTTAACTCCCTAATGCCCTTAAATAGATAGTATAAACCCAAAATGACATTTAGGGCATTCAGAGTGTGACCTCATCTATACAGACTAAAACTTACAGAGGATCCTAGAACCAAAATCTAATTTGATGACCCCCTGCCTCTCCATCATACAACAAGCAAACATGCAAATCTGTAGGCTTGCTACACCAAGCAAACCTGTGCCCCAGCTTTTCCTCTTAGGCATCCACCTCATGTAAAATTAGGAGCAAATGGAGCAAGAATCTACCTGTTATTGCACATCTGGTTCCACAACACTTGTGACCAATGTTGGTATTATGTCAACCTATGATAACACAAGGTAGGTGTCATGGGGACAGGACATTTTCATGCTCATTATCCCAATCGTGGTTTCTGTTCCCTGTCCTCAGTTTGTTTTGTCTTCCTTCCCCCTCCCCGGCTGGCTGCTGGCTTGCCGCTTGGCTTTTGCTTGCTGCTTTTGCTTGCTGCTGGCTGCATGCTTTGCTGGCTCTGCTTTCCTCTCTTTTTTCTCTGCTTTTCGCTGGCTTGCTTTTTTGCCATTTTTTTTTTCCCGGTTTCCGTTGTTCCCTCCCCCCACACCCCCCGAAGACATCGGACCTACTCCGGGCAGGAGCTCCCCCGGGATCTGCGAAAGAAGCTGCATACCCTCTGCGGCGAAGAGAGGTACAGCTCAACCCCCTTGGACTGGTGAAAACATCTGTGGTCATCTTGGGCTATTTCTCTTGTGCTGGGGAGTGTTTTTTGTTGTGCCTTAATAAACAAGTTTTTTCCACTTCCCCTCTGAAGGAGTTCCTCCCGAACCCGGTGGTGGGGGGGAGGTTGCGGAGGGTTTGGTTTCCTATAAGGGGCTCCTTTGGAGGTGTTTTCCCCTAATTTGTCCTAAACCAGGACAAATAATTTGGTGGCCCATACGGGGAGGCCCAGACAAAGTGGAAAAAACTTTATTCTAATAATATTTTTGGCTTTAACCGTTCTGCGGGAATATTGGTATGTCTCTTTTTAAAGTTATGATGTCATTGGGAGTGAAAGCCTGCCTCTATTTGTGGTCATTAGGGTTCTTCGAAGTTTTGATCGCTTTATGGTCCCTGGAGTTATTTTCTTATCCAGAAGTAGCTCCGGTATTGTCCCTAATATGTAGCTTTTGTAGCAGAGGGGCACTAACGAGAATATTTATCAGGCTGGGCTTGGCTGTAATACTTTGCAAGGGGCTTATAAAAATGTTGTTATCGGCTCCAGGAATGTATAACTCGTGGTTGTGGCTGTGTACTAAATTTGTTATGGGGGAGGAGGTTTTTCAGCCTTTGCTTTCCTTTTCCTGCTCCGAATTGTTTACATCTCTATTAGGAAATGTCCTGTCCTCCCTGACTGCCAAGGATACCATCTTTCTGTTATTTAATTTAATAACCTTTCTCTATAGTGTCCGCAGTTTATATAAGATGAAGGCTGAGATTTCTAGAGGGGCTGGTGAGACCTCTGATTTAGGAGTACAACCAAGGGTGAAAAATCCTGAGTGGTGCGGGAAATGGGAGGATATGGGCAAAATTTTAAAGGAGTTTTCTGATCCTGTAGTTTGGGACTTTCCATCCGAACACATCCAGAACCCAGCTGAGGTGGCGAAGTATCTGAAAGGGAAATGCCAGGATAACCCCAAGGAGAAAAGGATCATTGCAGTGAGCTGGGCCCTGGCATATGCTTATCGTACTCTGCTCGATACTGTAGGGCAGCAGACAGAGGAAGGGGGGCAGGGAGATAAACCAGCAGCAATCCCAGTCACCCAGGCTGCAGCCAACAGCCCAGGTTCGAACCCAGTAGTTAAACCAGACTGTAAGCCTCAACCAATGGCCGTGGCTACTAGCACACGAAGTGGAAAGTGCACAGAGAAGACTGATCGACCCGTGGATGACAATGATGAGTACGATGCAGGAGAAGGACCCTCAACACCTCCTGACATAAAATCAGGAGTCAAAGCAAGTGGCACAAGATCAGAGGCTAATATTGATTCCTTCTCCCTGAAGGACCTCCGAGACCTAAGGAAGGATTATTGGCGACAGCCCGACGAATCTATAATTAGTTGGCTGGTCCGCCTTTGGGATGCGGCAGGGGAGGCTACCATTCTGGATGGCACTGAAGCAAAGCATTTGGGGTCCCTGTCACATGATCCTGTCATCGACCAAGGCATGATGAGGGGCGCTAGCCCTCAAAGCCTCTGGGAACGGGTCCTGGACAGCGTAGCACAAAGATATCTGTGTGCCGATGACCTCTATGTCCAGCAGACACGATGGAAGACCATAGAACAGGGGATCCAGCGCCTGAGGGAGATGGCAGTGGTGGAGATCATTTTTTCAGAAGACGTAACAATTAGGAATCTGGACCTTGTACCATGCATACCTGTAATGTGGAGAAAACTGGTGCGACTTGGGCCACCTGAATACGCTTCTGCTCTAGCAATAATGAAGCGGGAGGAGGTATATGAGACTGTGCTTGATATGGCAAAGAAGCTTTGGGCATATGCGGATGCTGTACATGGCCCGACCCATGCCAGAATTGCAGCTGTGGAGACACGACTGCAGGAATTAGAAGGAAAAATAGAGGAAAGCCGCAAGAAACTCAGGGAAGAGATTAAGGAGGACCTCCTCCAAATCTCAGCTGTGCAAATTAGAGCCCCTGGCACCCAACGCAGACGTTCCTTTGTTGGGGAGAGAAGGTACACCCCACGAGCTGAGTTGTGGTTCTTCTTGCGTGAGTCTGGAGAAAACATGAGGAAATGGGATAGGAAGCCTACTGCTGTTCTGGCACAACGGGTGCGTGAATTGAAGGAAGGTAAGAAAAGGAAAGCAGCCCCAGTTGCCCGTAGCCGAACAGCCAGGTATGATGATGACATGTCTGACCGCCTTGAGGGAACCTCCAAGACATATGCCCAAGGAAAGAAGGATAACCAGGCATAGAGGGGCCCTGCCTCTAGCCAGGTAGAGGCATGGGAAAACCGTGTTTTCTGGACGGTGTGGATCCGATGGCCTGGCGCATCAGAGCCACAAGAATATAACGCTTTAGTGGATACTGGTGCACAGTGTACGCTAATACCATCTGGATATGTGGGGGCAGAGCCTGTTTTCATTGCCGGTGTGACAGGGGGATCACAACAACTGACCCTGGTGGAAGCTGAGGTGAGCCTGACTGGGAAGGAATGGAAGAAACATCCCATTGTGACCGGCCCAGGGGCTCCATGTATTCTGGGCATAGACTTCCTCCGGAGCGGCTATTACAAAGACCCGAAGGGATTCAGGTGGGCCTTTGGAATTGCCGCTGTAGAAGCAGAGAGCATTAAGCAATTAAACACCTTGCCTGGACTGACAGAAAACCCATCTGCAGTAGGGCTCCTAAGGGTGGAAGAGCAACGCGTGCCAATTGCGACCTCGACAGTGCATCGCTGGCAGTATAGAACGAATCGAGATGCCGTGATCCCCATCCACAAACTGATTCGTGAGCTGGAGAGCCAAGGGGTGGTTAGCAAAACCCACTCACCCTTCAACAGCCCCATCTGGCCTGTGCGTAAATCTGAAGGAGAATGGAGATTGACTGTGGACTACCGAGCATTGAATGAAGTGACTCCACCACTGAGCGCTGCTGTGCCGGACATGCTGGAACTCCAGTACAAGCTGGAGTCCAAGGCAGCACAGTGGTACGCCACTATTGACATTGCTCATGCGTTTTTCTCCATTCCTCTGGCAGCAGAATGCAGGCCTCAGTTTGCCTTTACGTGGAAGGGAGTGCAGTACACCTGGAACCGACTGCCCCAGGGGTGGAAGCACAGTCCTACCATCTGCCATGGACTGATCCAGGTTGCACTAGAAAAGGGTGAGGCTCCAGAACATTTACAGTATATCGATGATATTATTGTGTGGGGGAAAACGGCAGCAGAAGTGTTTGAGAAAGGAGAGAAAATAATCCAGATTCTCCTGAAAGCCGGTTTTGCCATCAAGAGGAGCAAAGTCAAGGGACCTGCTCGAGAGATCCAGTTCCTGGGAGTGAAGTGGCAAGATGGACGGCGTCAGATTCCTACGGATATCATCAACAAGATCACAGCTATGTCCCCACCAACCAACAAGAAGGAGACGCAAGCTTTCTTAGGCGCCATAGGTTTTTGAAGAATGCACATTCCTGAGTACAGTCAGATCGTGAGCCCTCTTTACCTGGTCACCCGCAAGAAGAACAATTTCCATTGGGGCCCTGAGCAGCAACAAGCTTTTGCCCAGATTAAGCAGGAAATTGCTCATGCAGTAGCCCTTGGCCCAGTCAGGACGGGACCAGAGGTCAAGAATGTGCTCTACTCTGCAGCCGGGAACCATGGTCTGTCCTGGAGCCTTTGGCAGAAAGTGCCTGATGAGACTCGAGGCCGACCGCTAGGATTTTGGAGTCGGAGCTACAGAGGGTCTGAAGCCAACTACACCCCAACAGAGAAGGAAATTTTGGCTGCCTACGAAGGAGTCCAAGCTGCCTCAGAGGTAATTGGTACAGAAGCACAACTCCTCCTGGCACCCCGACTACCGGTGCTGGCGTGGATGTTCAGAGGAAAGGTTCCTACTACCCACCATGCCACCAGTGCTACATGGAGCAAGTGGATTGCCCTCATCACGCAGCGCGCCTGTATTGGTAAACTGAATCGCCCTGGGATTTTGGAAGTGATTACAAATTGGCCTGAAGGTGAAAACTTTGGTGTCACAGACGAAGAACAAGAACCAGTGACACGGGCTGAAGAGGCTCCACCCTACAACCAATTGCCAGCAGAGGAAACACGCTATGCTCTTTTCACTGACAGTTCCTGTCGCGTTGTAGGAATGAATCGGAAGTGGAAAGCAGCTGTATGGAGCCCCACACGACAGGTCGCAGAGGCCACTGAAGGAGAAGGTGGATCAAGTCAACTTGCTGAACTCAAAGCCGTTCAACTGGCCCTAGACATTGCAGAAAGGGAGAAGTGGCCAAAGCTCTACCTCTATACTGATTCATGGATGGTAGCCAATGCTCTGTGGGGATGGCTGGAGAGATGGAAAGGGGCTAACTGGCAGCGTCGAGGAAAACCAATTTGGGCTGCTGAAGAATGGAAAGACATTGCTACCCGGGTAGAGAAACTGCCTGTGAAGGTTCGCCATGTAGATGCTCATGTCCCCAAGAGTAGAGCTAATGAAGAACAGCAAAACAATCAGCAGGTAGATCAGGCTGCAAAGATAGGGGTGTCAAAGATAGATTTAGATTGGCAACACAAGGGGGAGTTGTTCCTAGCGCGATGGGCCCATGATGCCTCAGGCCATCAGGGTAGAGATGCCACCTATAAGTGGGCACGAGACCGAGGGGTGGATTTAACCATGGACAGTATTTCTCAGGTTATCCATGATTGTGAGACGTGTGCTGCCATCAAACAGGCCAAGCGGGTGAAGCCCCTATGGTATGGGGGACGGTGGTCCAAGTACAAGTATGGGGAGGCCTGGCAGATTGACTACATCACACTGCCTCAAACCCGCCAAGGCAAGCGCTACATGCTCACAATGGTGGAAGCCACCACAGGATGGTTGGAAACCTACCCTGTGTCTCATGCTACCGCCCGTAACACCATCTTGGGCCTTGAAAAGCAGGTCCTTTGGAGGCATGGTACCCCTGAGAGGATTGAGTCAGACAATGGGACTCATTTTAAGAACAGCCTTATCAACTCCTGGGCTAGGGAACATGGCATTGAGTGGGTGTACCATATCCCCTACCATGCACCGGCTGCAGGCAAGGTAGAGAGGTACAATGGACTGTTAAAAACCATCTTGAAAGCATTGGGTGGGGGATCTTTCAAAAACTGGGAGCAGCATTTGGCACAGGCCACCTGGTTAGTTAACACCCGAGGTTCTACCAATCAAGCAGGTCCTGCCCAGTCTGAGTCCCTGAATATAGTAGATGGAGATAAAGTCCCAGTGGCACATATCAGAGGTTTGTTAGGGAGGACAGTGTGGATCAATTCTGCCTCGAGTACAGACAAACCCATTCGTGGGATTGTCTTTGCTCAGGGACCAGGTTGTACATGGTGGATAATGCAGAAAGATGGAAGAACACGATGTGTACCTCAGGGACACCTGATTGTGGGGTGAGACTCATATGCAAACATCTCAATTTGCTGGATGTTACTGCCATTGTTTGTACATTAAACCACACAGACATGGGACAGAAGGAAATGTGTAAATGTCGAAAGTCAGAGCAAGTGAGAATGGAAGGGAATGTGTAAGTGTGGAAGGTTTGAGCAGGTGGGAAGGAAGTTCAGTAACATGTTCACGATATGGGATAAGGGGTGGAATGTCGTGGGGACAGGACATTTTCATGCTCATTATCCCAATCGTGGTTTCTGTTCCCTGTCCTCAGTTTGTTTTGTCTTCCTTCCCCCTCCCCGGCTGGCTGCTGGCTTGCCGCTTGGCTTTTGCTTGCTGCTTTTGCTTGCTGCTGGCTGCATGCTTTGCTGGCTCTGCTTTCCTCTCTTTTTTCTCTGCTTTTCGCTGGCTTGCTTTTTTGCCATTTTTTTTTCCTTTTTCCCGGTTTCCGTTGTTCCCTCCCCCCACCCCCCGAAGACATCGGACCTACTCCGGGCAGGAGCTCCCCCGGGGTCTGCGAAAGAAGCTGCATACCCTCTGCGGCGAAGAGAGATACAGCTCAACCCCCTTGGACTGGTGAAAACATCTGTGGTCATCTTGGGCTATTTCTCTTGTGCTGGGGAGTGTTTTTTGTTGTGCCTTAATAAACAAGTTTTTTCCACTTCCCCTCTGAAGGAGTTCCTCCCGAACCCGGTGGTGGGGGGGAGGTTGCGGAGGGTTTGGTTTCCTATAAGGGGCTCCTTTGGAGGTGTTTTCCCCTAATTTGTCCTAAACCAGGACAGTAGGCCAAGTAGCAGGTTGTATTTTCTCAATAAATGAATTTCTGTGTCTCTATGGAACTGAACAACCAAGTACGTTCATGAAGAATGCAAGCACTTAGAAATAATCTTAGGTACATTTGGGAAGAAGCAGTCATCCAGGGAAAGACAAGGCAGAGTGTGGGAGAGAAAAGAGACTGAGAATGAGCTCTACTGATCTGCAGGTAAGTGAAAACATTGTCATTTATTGTTTCTTACTGGGAAATCTGCATAACACTTTTACTGGTGATATTGTCTGGACTCATCTCTTCTAGAGGTTGAGTTTTTCTCCCAGATAGCCCTGCATAGCAGCTAACATTGTACTGATCAACTAGATAACTGTCAGAAGAAGGATTTAAGAGGATAATACAGTGAATAACCACTTTTAATGATTCACTGTTAAGATTGTTTTTTCAATGTATAACTCTAGGTGCTTTGGTTACCCTTCCTAACACTCAGCCTGTTTAGCTTTGGTCAGTCACAGCCTACTGTCCTCCAGAGTTTGCAGAGCAGGAGGACTCAGGCTTACATGTATCCATCCATTCATCCAGCACACTTCTCTCTTCCCATTGCTACAGCTCCAGTATCAGATGTTAAACATTACAACTCCAATCACAAGTGTTAAGTTTTCCCTGAATGGTACATCAGGAAAGTAACCTGGAAAGTTTCAGTTTACTTGGAATTGTTTGGAGTAAATTGCTAAGAATTTTTTTTTTGCTAAAGGTGTAACCAGGTTCTACCAATCCCAACTGCCTATAGCAGGAAAGGTTTTGACTTTCTTTTCTGTGTACAAACCATTAATCCAGAAAACAATGCCTCGATTCTTAACATCTCTCCCTCCTCTCAACTTGCCTGTTGCCATTTACTCTTCATTAACTCTTCCAGCTCCACAAATGCTGTAATCCTGGGGCTACAACATTTCTGCTGTGAGCATAGGCTGTGAGCCCACATGTTGCTCCTGCAGTTGCATCACAAGCACATGATATAGGAAAGAATGAGTAGAGGAATGAAGATAAGTAGTGGGAGAGGCAATTCAAAAGGAGTTTAGGTTCTGAAATGCAAAGCCACATTCTCCTATTTTCTCTTTTAGAGAAGTTGTGAAATAGGGAAATGTCCCATATGGAAAATCAGAATGCAGAATTTGAACACCTTAAAGGTTGGTTAGGTTTAGTTCCATTATCTGGCTTGAAAAACACCTGAAGTCCTTCTGGTTTGCTTGAGAGAACAGGCTCTGGCCTTAGGCATAAGGAACAGTTTGTGTGCACATAGGGCCTCTGTTTATTTAGTAACTGAAGATGGTGTGCACTGAAAGCTATTCTAATTATTCTCCCTTTGAACTTCATGAGTTTTAAATCTTCTCCTTTGCTTTCCTAGAGATAAATCCCAAATAATATGAAAAAACAGTATCTATCTCATTCTAGCATCCTTATTTTTTTGCAAAGATGGAACAACCAAAATAGGAATAGCCATTAGAGAACCATAATTTGGGGCGGGAGGGAGGGAGGTAGATGTGTCTTACGTCATGTAAGGGTAACAACCATGCATGAAGTTTGTTAGGAAGGGCACTGGACCCTGACGAGCCTTTCACTTACAGTGTAGTTCTGAACATCTTTGCATGGCTTTTATTACACCAAAGATGAGCAAGTTCCAACCAGGGCAGGGTCTTAATTCAAGAAGCAAATTTTAGCATCTGTTTCAAATTAGGGCTAAATTCCACTAACATCACATAAAGTCTCATTCAACAGAGAACAACAAAAGTGATGTTTTAAGCCTTTTCTTTTCCCCATTTATATTTCAGTGACTCTGCTGGTTTTGCTCTGGTTTTCCTTTGAAAGGAATGTTACAGAAAATGGCAGCTCTGTTTATCAGCTGTGCTGATGCTGTTCTTGGCAAATGAACGCAGGGAGACTGGAAAATGATTTTGTTGATGGAATTTCCTCAATACCTTTGGCATTAGACACAATGGAGTGAACATGACTGACGTAAAAAATTCATTGGGATATTTGTTTAACACCAACCCTCCATGACTTGAACAAACCTCAATCAAGAGGGGATGGGCTAGAAGCTCAGTAGTTACCTTTTTAAAGGAAAAAATTTGGGTTTTTTTTTCTGAAATTTACTTGGCTTTAGGATCTATAAAGGCAAATACACTGACAAAGGGTTTTTCAATTATTAGGTCAGACATGGTCCATCAAACACTCAATATTTTTGATATGGTAACAGCAAAAATGAAAGCAACTTCCTGGTACTGTGTGTTTGGAAGTCACAGAACTGTGTGCTGTGACCCTTTAAGAAATAGAGAAATTCCTCTGTAAATGTAACATGAGAGGTTTTTTTGGGATTAAAGTCTCTCTCTACCTCCTCCTCTTACCTCCTGCTGCTTGCACTAAGCAGGAAAGGAGTGGCAGCTAAAACTCTCATTTCAAAAGGGACCAGCATAAAAAACTATCAGTTAGCAGCTAGTCTAAGGTCTGACTAAACAATGACTCAAATTTAATGATAACCAATTTTTACTTACTTTCCTTTTCCTGAAAATGGCTACAGTTTGGAGCAGTGGAATTTTCTAAAAGCAGAACAAAAATCCCCAGATATGCGTGAGAGATTATAATACTGAATGTCTTAGGTATTATACTCCTATTACCTTAGGAGGGTAGCAATAGGAGTGAGAGCAAGTAAATTCTGTCCATTCAGAAGCCTCAATCAAGGTCAAATAAAGTTTATTTGCAGGGCAGTGTGTCAATTATTAAAAGATCAGCTGCAGTAAAGATCCTGTACTTGCTACAGTGAAGAGGTACAGCCTTTAGTTCTCCAGGAAGCTGGACTTTGATGACACCACAGAAGGATTGGCCAGACCTGTCCAGGTCACACAAGGCCCACGGCATCCCCCACTGCCTTGCCATTCTTCCTGCTCTGGCCTCCTCACGTTGCCTGATCCACACCTCTCTAAGGAAGAAGACATCTGTTTAGACAGGAGAAATTCCTCAAGTTTCCTAGTGGCCACAAGTCCCACAAGATGTGAGCCAGTGTACAGCCACCAGGTCCATGCCATAGCTGCACCTGTTCCACAGCAATTTCCATCTGCTGGCACCTGGGCTGGGGGACATACAAAGTACCAAATACTAAAAAGGTGGGGGATGAATCTCCATGCATGTTGTGAAGTTGCTGAGATGTAATTTGGTGATGGCCAGATGTAATTTGGTGAGGGATAGAGATGGCCTACAGGACTCCCAGAAGGTCAGCACCCCAGGTAGTGCTTGTATTGCTTACACCTGGAGCTGCCAGAAATTAATCCATGGCCTGCAAGAAGGTCCTCTGAATATATTCAACAGTTTGTAGTTGCCCCTCCCTTCCTTTCCTCTCCACTAAACACTCCAGCCCCATGCAAACAAGGCAGCTGGGATGCAGGAATCATTCTCAGAGTGCTCCCAACTGGTCAGGGAAAGGAGATCAGGCTTTTGCAAAATCATTCAGGGTGCACTCTCCTCCCCTTCTTCCCACCATGTAGATTTATGTGCTATTTAAAGAGGAAATGTGTTGACAAGTCTAAGCAAAAACTGACTGGGACAGCTGTAAATCCAGAGCACCCATTGGGCTGGAGACCATGCAGAGCAGGTGGTGATGCTGGGGGTGGTGACGAAAAAGCAGTGGTGGAGATCTTTCACTCCTTCTGGGAGAGAGGACATGCCAAGAACATGTAATTGAGGGACAAAGGATAAAGCTAGCAATAATATCTCCATCCACCTGGGATGTTTTGCGGTAAATAGTCTCAGTGTAGGGCCCAAATGCGTCAGGCTGGGCACCACCTAGTTCTCTGATAGATGCACTCATTGCAAACATTGGACTGCTTTTTTTTTTTTTTTTCCCTTACTTACAGCAAGTTAAAAAAATTAACCACATGCAGTAGAATGGAAAAAATGCCAACACTTGCTTTAAAAGGCTGTAGGACATGGAATAAAAGGGGCTTCCCCTTGGCACACATGTGTTAGGAGCATTATGTAACCTTGTTTTGTAAGAAGCACACTGATCTCATGGCACTGAAAAAGACCCGCATATGTTAACTGCAAAAATGAGAGTCAGGAATGTATTTTATAGGAATGAGTAAGCAAAGTGCAAACATCCCACACTTCCCAAATTATCTTTCTTTCCTGCTTAATGCACTGTAAATGAAATTCAGTTGGACTTTGACATTATGGACTGGATTCAATCCCATTTATATTGTGCATAGATAGGAACTGATGATAAAATAATACTGTTTGACCAAATAGTTCACTTCCTTTGCAATAATTCTTACAATTGTTAACATATTAATAATTATAATAATGTATTGCATTTATAATAGAGCTTTTCTTCACCAAGAATCCTAATGCTCTTATGAAATAAAAGGACTGTACTGTGTGTACACTATCTTATCTGAAAATATATCCGACATCACAGCTCTGCCTGTAAATCATGCTTTAAAATATAAGGAGATTAACTTTCCTACCAATCTATTGCATTTTCAGTGCCTTTTTATTGTTAAATATGGCTCTGCTTATTCCTCCAGATGCTTTCCACCAAAATGAATATGTAAGAAATCTGCAGCATTAGGCAACCTTCCTAGGAGAACTCTATATTTGTTTTCACTGCTACAGGATTCTGGGTAATTTTGATTTCCCTTGCTTTTCAAGATAACAGTTTAAAAATCATCGGTGAAAAAGAGACTCTTACTCAACAAAATTAGTATTTCAGTGGTTCTATTCAGCTATTAGTGCTGACAATCTGGGTGTGCAGAAAATACGAAGTAAGGCCTCATTGCCCAGTCTTGCGTGAAGCAGGAAGGTGCGTGCTGGTTTTCAGCATGTCAAGAAACATATGTGAGGTAAACCCTGAGAAAAACACTCTTAAAAGCAGGTGCTGCTGCCAAATATTATTAGACTATACATCCTGGAAACTTAGGCCAGATATCTCAAAAAAAAAAAATTTAAAAATCCCTACATCTTCATGTAGATGAACTAATGAAAGTCCTTTTAATTCTTGATTCAATAAACTAGACAGCTTTGCAAGGCTCATATCAATAATCAATACAAACTTAATGTGAATGACTCCTCTCTGCTGAAGCATCAAACATAGATGCTTTGGAGGAATTTGCTGGACACTGGAC
This sequence comes from Vidua chalybeata, assembly GCF_026979565.1. Lineage (NCBI taxonomy): Eukaryota > Metazoa > Chordata > Aves > Passeriformes > Viduidae > Vidua > Vidua chalybeata. Next base: position 46,375,240 of record NC_071535.1, on the reverse strand, counting down.
AGTGAAATGCTTTCCACCATGTATGGCCTAAAGTCATTGTAAATAGAGTGTGTCCCTTCACTGCCTTAGTTTTTCTGAGTGTATAAGAACACATGATCAGTATTACCCTGAGAATGCTGAGAAATTATTGATATTTTTCTCTCTTAGGATCTTTGAGTTGTTTATTATTATTATTATTATTATTATTATTATTATTATTATTATTATTATTATTATTATTATTATTATTATTATTATTATATTTAGCCAATGTAAATAGTAGAAGTAGTCAATATTGGCACTGCTCACAGGCCCAGTGTCAAATATAATAAATTTTTACTCTTATTGGTGTAGATTTTTTTTCTGATCTAAGAGTTAATTTTTTAGTTGTACCTATTGGCCCTTTTAATCATAAGTAAAAAACAGAAAATGGGAAAAAGAGGAAGGATGTCAACCACCCACGCTGAAAAAATGTCAGAGGAGGTAGTCAAACTGCATTTCTAAAAAAATCCCGAAGTCTGGAAACTGTTTTTCCAGTAAAAATAAAACAAACAAAACCAAACCCAAACCTCATGTTGGCCAAGAATGGAAAATGACCATTCCTTAGGTAAATGTTTGAATAGTTAAAAGAATGAGGGAAAGATGGTGACAGCTAAAATGTTTTGTGCATGTGTGATATAACAAGCCTTCTTTACAAGACAGGTGTAATAACAGTGCAAGCTGTAGGAATGCCCTGCCCTGTGAGTCAACAGGCTGACAACATGGCATTTATTTTCCAGTTTAGAACAAGAAGCAGCAAGTGGTTTGGCTACAGAAGATGGAACTAAAGGGCTAGCATGGGCAAACAAACTGGAAGCATGCATGCTGGAATAGATACAGGATGCCAGGGTGTTAGCACTATGAGCCCTCTGAAAGACACCATAAATATGGTATTGGCCACAAATGAGGCAGAATTTTAAATGTTGTCCAAGATTGCAAATTACTCACAGGCCTGTAGAGACCCAACAGCAGCAAACACTGCTTCAGCCATTATCAGCTCCTGTGGGTTGTTAGAAAGGATGTGGGTTTGTGATTGATGCTCTGTAGGGCCAATAGCACAGCCCTAGTCTTCCAACCCTTCCTGCCTCTTTTGAACATCTCATTCTGGGACTTCCACCCTGTCTGACCCAGTACTTTGCAGATGAAGCCAAATGTGAAAATAAAGCTTTCTGAAGCTTTAAAAAGTGTCTTATTCTGAATTGTTTTTTTATACAGACCTCTCACTTCCCAGACAAGAACAATATCCTAGGGAGCCAACCAATGAGAAGCAGCACAGTTTAAATTCATACACACACCCTTAACACAAATTCACTTCCATAAGGAGATAAGCTTTCTGCAAGTTCACTAATCAACCAGTATAAATGGAGAAAGAGAATGGGAGGTGTGATTTCACAGCTTAATTTTCCAGGATTTACATTTAATTGAAGTCAAAAGTGGAATGAAATTAGCTCCCATGCTAATTTACATCAGAAACTTTTTTTTTTTTTAACAGGCCAATATTTGCTCATAAGCTCAGGCAAAAAAATAAACTAAGAACCAAGCCATAAAATAGTTGCAAAATTGTAATATACTTGAACCACTCAGGACATTGGGTGATGTAGACAATACATTTGATATGCTCAGAGCTAAACTCTGCAGTGACTGATGTAACTCTTGCCTCTGCAGAAACTTACTCTTGGTGAGTTATCAAAAGAAGCTAAATTCTCTAAAGATTCTACAGAATCTTTAGTAACATCAGGAGGAAAAAACATGACTGCAGCTAGTTTTAGCCTATTTCTTAGAATGTGTACTGCACAGGAGCATTTCTGGTTTGTGAACAGGAGTTGCAACTTAAGAAGGAGGAGATGGGTCCATTGTCATTGCAACTAAGTTGTTTCTTTAATTCTGGGTCATTTTTGCAGGAAAACAGTCCTAGTCCTAGTAGAGCTGGGTTTGTCTCATTACTGCTTTGTTATCATCTCCAGTGACCACACTGAAAGCCTTTGGCATCCCTACCTTTTTGCAGTGCTGGCCCCTGTGATCTCCCATTGTGTGTTCTGAGCAACAGGCTGCAGGATTTCTCCAGACCCCTTGTAGATCTGCTGCTCCCCAGGTAGCTCTTGCCACTTACAGTGACATTGCATATTTACCAAACCCATACATTTGTTCATCTTTGTCGTGGAACTCAGTGGTATGTGACAAAAAGACTCAGGGCTGGACGTGTATGGGAAGAATAAAGATTCCAGTCCTTTAAAGCTGTTCAAAAGCACTTGCTCAGTCACAAAACATCTAAGTTTTGTCCAGTAGTGTTTTGTCCTGCTTTCAGAAGTGCAGGGATTTTAAATTGTAGCTGCTTCCTTGTAATTAACTAGGCACAAAAGCTGAACCCCTGGAAATTGTACAGTAAACACTACTGCTTACTGGCATATGGGAAAGAACAATGAGGGCTCAGACTCCCATGCTACAACCTAAGAGCAGCACAATATGCTGTATTTTGGGGTGATTGCATTGTAATGGCATGTGATTTAGGGAGAAATAGTTGCTTTTTCCAACACAGAAACAAATTTTGTCCTGCCATTATGTTAGGGCCCCTTTTCACCTCTCCTGTGCAGAGTGTTTGCTGAAGTCTGTCTGGCCAGTTAAGCAGGAGGTTGACTGTGCTGCAGCAGACTTGTGGAAAGCAATTAAATGATTTATTACTTCTATTGAAAATGGGTTTTGGAAAGCAAACATTGTTCAGTGCAATATCACCACTAGTGACACACAGCAGTTTGCTTCTCTAATGTTTTCCTTTAGGACCTCACGAAACATGGCAGAATACCACTGGAGTAACACTTGGTCCCACAGGATATGTAATCCTGAGAAGAAAATGTGACTGTGCTAGGATAAAGGAGGTACAGTCAACTTTTCTGCAGTATGAACACCAAAGAGAGTCTGAATTTGTGACAGTGAATTTCAAACGTGATTCATGAAACAGGCAGTCTTACAAACCTCCACAAATCCCTGCCAGGCACAGAAAAAAAATCCAGGTTCTTGATTTAACTTCAGGCTTTGAGATTGTCATATTCATGGTGAAGAAAGAGTCACAGATTCAATAAGGGGACATTCAGCAACATTACAGTAATTATAACAGAGATTACAAAGCTAGTGTTAAAAGTCCAGTGTGGGAGCTGAGTAAGGAACACTAGTTCAGGACATGAACTTTGTTAAGTGCTCAGTCTGGCAAAAGTCCTGGACATGCCACTACCATCATGATTTATGTCAAATCATGTACTGAAAGCAAGAGGACGAAGTTTAATTTGGCTCTTTGGACAGAAATACACCAACGGTCAGGAACATGTTGTTCAAACAGGCAATATGGACTTCAACATGCACTGAAAGTATCAAGGTGGCCTCTTGACTCATGCCACTAAAACTCATGCATCTGGTTTACGCATGAAATTTAGTATGACTCTCCAAGTGAAAGACAGTTCTGAGATCATCAGATTACCTTCTGGTATCTAGAAAGAATAATATCAGGTAATCCCTCATAGATTTATTGATCTCTGCCTTAGACCAAATAGGTTTTCTACCTTTGCCATTTCCTAAAAAAAAATTGTTACAGGGCCTTACATATTTGATGGCTTAAAAAATATGTACTATTTCAAATTACAGACTATAAAGCAAATAGCTCTGTAAAATCTGTTGATTGTTCCACCCTTCTTGTATTGACTTTCTGGATACAGATGATATGTGCATAAAAATATGCAAATGGGCTCTTTACCTTTCATCTGAGAAAGCTGTCAGCATCAGATCTGTTTGGTTCTCTACAAACATTCATTTCTACAGGCACATAATAGAAGGACTATTGTTGTAAGTAGGAATTAGGAGCACTGTAGCACAAAACACATGAAATAACAGGATTGATATACAATCAAATGGATGTTTTACTTATAAATCTAACACTTAAAAGAATAACTCTCTCTTCGCACCATTTCTTTATTGTCTCACTAGAGTTCTTCTGACTTCAGTGAATTTTGTTCTGCCTTATATTGGCCTAAGTAAAAGCAGTAACACCTGCAACAAAAACACAGCATTGTTTCAAAGAGACTTAAAGGGTAATACAATCAGCAGTGCTTGATGAGTGATACTTTCTCACTATCTGTATACATTATGCTAAAACTGATGTAAAGTTATTATGCTCAATAACTGATGATGGAAATGTATTGACAGAATATCATAGCAATGTGAGGGCAATAGGTTGGTGCAAGCAGAAAGGGGGAAATGGTTATCAAAATACATTTAGGAAATCATAAATTCTATATACAGAAATAAAAGATGATTTAAGAACAGTAAGCATACCCATAATGACTATAAACAAAATTCTTAGATGCTAAATAGTCTGATATTTAATGAAATGGAAGAATGGAAGACCATCATGTTATCTTCAGAACCGGCTTAAAAAAGAATTTTCCCTATGTTTCCCTTAAATCCGAAAATAATTTCCAGTAAATCAAGAAAATATTAACCTAGGATTGACATGTGGTCAAACTGTGGTGCTTTTTTCTTAAAATGCAATCTTTGTGGATGCAGTTTAGTCTAATACTTTATCAAAATATGAGAAAGCATTTCAATGCTTTTAGGTGCAACATAGACTTTTGACTTTTAATTTGTTTTGTTAGTAGCTTTGTTGTATTAATTCTCATCTTTCGATATTGTAAAGGAAAGATTAAGACCTACCAGAGTGAATGAACTGGCACTTTATAAAGTTTCATTTCTGGAATGCCTACTATACTCCTGGTATTCTTCAAAAGCCAGAGCCCAAAAATATTTTTAATATAGCAGCATAGCAATCTAAATTAAGACCTTTGAAAAAATCACTTTGGGAGCTTTTACACATTGCCAATTTGTCATATTTAAAAATACTGCAAAATTTCAGACCAAGGTTATTTTCTGACATAGTATTATAAACCTATGCTCAAAGAAAATCAGGATTTATGTAAAAAAGATGCTTTGCTCAGTGTTTGTAGTTAGCCCTGTAGTAACACCATCATTGAAGGGAAAAGACAGACTTGCAAAAGGGTTTCTGTTCCAGTGATGTAATTACACACAAAAATTTATAACAGCAGAAATTACTATAATTTGCAGTTATTTTGTTAATATTTTGTGGCACAAAAGCCAAGGCTATGGTAAATAGGTTGAGACCAGCTGCAAGTTAAGCAACTAGAAAGTCAGTCAGTGTGCCCTGGCAGGTTAGAGCCACAGGCCCAGAGAACAAGCAGGAGGGTTTTTTGGTAGTGGCGAAGGTACTGGAGTAGCTTTCTCTGCCGAAAAGGGGTGCAAAACACTGCCATGTTCTGCACTTGTCTTTGCATTTTTTAAACAAAACCAAAAACAAACCCAGCTAACCAAACAAAAACCCCAAAGAAACTATTAGAGATTTTCAGTTTGGTGAAAACAACTCTGTTGCATGTTCTGATAAAGAATGCGTCTCTGGAGAGAACAACATAGAATCTTACATTCATAGAGTGGTTTGGGTTGGAAGGGACCTTCAGAGATAATCTAGTCTAAATTGCCTGTAGGGGCATCTTTCATTACAGGTTGGTCAAAGTGCTATCTCACCTGACTTTGAACACTGCCAGTGATGGGGCATCTACAACCTCCTCAGGTAACTTGTTTCAGTGTCTCACCACCACTATTAAAAAAAAAATTTTTTTTTCTTTATCTACAGTTTAAACCTAACCTCTTTCAATTTAAAACTGTTGTGCCTTGTCATGTCACTATAGTCCATGGTAAAAAGTCTTGCTATACCTTTCATATCAGCCTCCTTTATATATTGAAAGGTTGCTGTAAGGTCTCCGTGGAGCCTTCTCTTCTCCAGGCTGAACAAACTCACCTGTCAGCCTCTCTTCATAGGAGAGGTACTCCAGCTCTCTGGAACTAACAGGTCTGTGTCTTTCTTGTGCTGGGGACTCCAGGGCAGGATGCAGCACTCCAGGTGGGGTCTCACCAGAGTGGATGGAGTAGTACTCCCTCAGCCTGCTGTCACACCTCTTTTGATGCAGCCCAGGATGCAGTTGGGTGTCTGGGCTGCAAGGGCCCATTGCCAGCTCATTTCCAAGTTTACATCCCCCAGTATCCTTCAGTCCTTTTCTGCAGGGATAACTCACCATTAATTAACCACACGGATGGCACAGATACCAGGAATTGCCCAGTACTAGTTGCAGAACTAGTTGAAGTAATCCCTCTTTAGGATGATGGCTCCTTTCCTGAGAGATTTATCTGGGGGAAGGTTTGGGAAGGCAAATGCATACAGAGGGGGTATGAAATACAGGAGCTGAGCCTGCAGAAGGAGAGTAGACTGGGAGAGAAGGAGCAGGGGCTCCCTGCAGCTGAGGGCAGACCTAAAGCCAGATTTGAGAGGTGAAGGACAGAAGGAGGCTTCCCAGGGACCCTGAAGACAGCTGACAAATCAGAGGTGCTGGCAGGGGCTGGACTGGGGGAAAGCTCCTACTCTTCATGAACAGAGCTCACAGGAGACCTGTTTAATCAAACCTTTTAAAACAGATTCACCTCAGAGCTCTGCACTCCCTCTCAGGGTCATCCCGCTGCAGATTATTATTCTGTGCTCTAGTAAATCCAGTTGGAAGATTTCTGGGGGGGATTTTTTTTTTTTTTTTTTTTTTTTTTGTAAGGGAGAGCCCTTTTTACATTAAAAGCATTCCACTTCAGTGAACTGGCTGCCTAGGGATCCTGTCACACCATGTTTCTGTCACATCATAACACCATTTTCAATGTCTTCTTGCATCAAATGATAGGTTGGGATTTTCAGCGAAAGCAAAGGCTTTTCTCACTTTTAGGTTCTGCTGGTGTTAAGCATATATTCCACTCTAAAGGACAGTGCTGACCCATCTCAGGGCTTGAGCTGTACTGCAGTCTGGATTTATAACTAATTTCGTTTTCTTTCAAAGAAAGCTGTGCAGATGACGCAGGACCTGCTAGTCCAGACAGATTTCATTAGCAACAAAGATAACATGTTTCAATGTTTGCTCCCTTGTTTTGACTGCAGGAACAAGAAGAAACAGTTCTTAATTACTAATAATCCCTTGCATGCATTATTAACAGCCTATTTTGTTCAAATAGCCAAGCCTGCAGTGTTTTACAAGCTCCTTGTACAGAGTAATTCCTCTTTGCTGATGATAATGAAAAACTTTTTTATTATTTTGTTGGAAGACTTTCTTAGGTAAGGCAGCCCACCTTAGGAGGAAAATAAAAATAAAAAATGTAGTTCAGTTTTAAAGCTGTAGTAAAAAGCTGTGCTTAGAAAAACAATCCTGAATTATCACATATTTATAAAATAGAAAGTAGAAGAGAATCAGGCCCAAAGCTATTAGAAACTAGGGAATTCAAAGTGATAAAGAAGCATTGAAATGGAAGTGTATACGGAATCCCACAGTATCTACAAGCAAGGATGATGTTACACAATGCTGTAGAACTGTTCATCAGATAAAATAACAACTCATTTTAATAGAACAGACAATTTTGTTATCAGAAGTGCTATGCCATCCCACAATATGCCCAGAGTGCAAAGAAGCTCCTTTCACTGAGTCATATTCTGCAGTGAAAAATCAACATCAAAAGCAAGCAGCTTAATTCATTAGCCATTAATAAAAACATGTCAGGAAAGTTGAACACACTTGAGAGCATTGCACTGAAAGCAAAATATGAGACTGCTGGGAAACATTTGCTTACTTTTTTCAACTTGATTGGGGTTTAGTTTTCAGATTTTTTTCAAGTCATCGAACTTGAGGGAAAGGTGAATTAAGAGGCATAGTTTCTCCATCTGGTAGAAACCTTTGCATTGAATAATTATTCCATTAAGAAAGTGTAGATGTAGGATGACAATGTCTTTGAAACTGATTTTCCTTCTATAATGGCTATAAGAGTCATTATTATGTTTTACTGTGAACAGCACAACATAGGACACAAAAATGTCACCCAGTCAACTACTTGCTCCTGGAAAGGCACAGGCATCTCCAGGAGGATGTCCAGTCCAATTTATTTGGTGATGGAGAAGAACAAACATCCACAGGAGCTACGGGAGCTATTCTGGTTCTCAGTGAACAGACACCAGACAACAACTTCCCCATACAGACCAGCACTGCAAGCTATAAAAATTCTTGAAAGGATTTTCCAAACTACCTATTTAGGAATAGTGTGGTGAATGATAGCACTTCCTAAAAATTTTCCTGGAGCAACAGTGAACAAAGATGGATTTATAGCATATATCACATACCCAGGAAATCTATTCCATGCCTAACCTGAAGTCTGAAAAAACAGAAAACATCATCAAGAGGAAAGTTCAAGTAGGCATGCTACAACTAAATTGGGGTATTTGGGGATGTTAAGTTTTGTGCACTGGTCCTTGAGAGAAACAGCCCTTGTGGAAAGGCTAATTTCAGGCCATAAAGTAGCAGCTGGTATGGCTACAGTGCACTTTAGTAGCTTTTTGTTTATAGAACAATGTGCACTGCAGGTCAGATTAAACTCTGGTTTTAAGCCAGGTTTTTATGGCATTACAGGAAATACATCAGTCAATACAGAATAATGTCGAGATACGTGAAGAAGTGAAGTCAAGATGCTGTAAAGGAGTGGCAATAGACTTACCTCAAGATTCTCTTTGAATAGCAGTTTAGGGAGAGATGGCAACATGAAACAAACCATTTCAGAGCTGGAACACAAAACAGTTTATGCACTTCAGAGACCTTCATACATTGAAGCTGAATATAACTTATAAATAAAACACACAGGAATGGCACTAACTTCACTGCTAATTTAGCCCATTTTTAAGCTCCCTTTGATTTGCTGGAATCATGCTAAGGGACATTAATGTAGGTTAAAATACGACTTATTCAGTGTCAGGGTTGAGAATGAGATCAGTTTCTAAGGACTACATTTAAATCACAAAAATAACAGTGAAGGGAAAATTCAGAAGATGACTATAAATGTTAAAAGCAAGTCAGATTAACCCTTACAAACTGTTCTAAGCATTAGTCTTAGTAAAAATCAGGGCGAAAGAGTTTTTCGCTGAAAGTGCTGCTGGTTGAGATGTTCAAAATAGGATATAGGGTTGGCAGAATTTGTGGCAAATATCTGGTGCTTCCTGTCACAAATATGTAATATTGGCATTTGGGATCAAATCCTTACATTGCTTAAAGGATTCAGATGAGGTAGGGCTATACTTACCTCATACTAGGAAGTCAAAAGAAGGAGAGGTAGGAACATTTCCAGAGGAGGGCTGGGCTGAGGTAAGATGCATAGCAATTTTCAGTAACTAAACAGAAAGAGTACAGTGCTTCAAGTTCTGATTTTTACAGACTTTTTTTAGCTAAATGGGATGAACCATTGCCTACCTATTCAGTCTTTCTTGCTTTCTGGACTGGATGCTCTGGAGAATCTGTAGTTAAATAATTTTATTTCCAACAAGAAGGATAGTTTAAAAACAGGCCTTTGGAGAAATATCTGTGACCGGAAGTGTCAATCCACAGTTACAGGAAACCACTGGACAGATTGCATTTGAATTTTAAAAAATAATTAAAGCCAGGGAGTATCAATTAAACTGCTTTACAGACTACTGATGGAAATTGGACCTTCACCTTCTTTAGAGAAAAGTAAAGGGCTTTAAGAAATGACAACGTTTCTGTGGCTTCATGATCAAACTGCGGCTTACTCCTGACAGAAGGCCAATTACCCAGGCAGGCCTCCAATGAGGCTGCTTTCCTGAGAGAGGAGAGGCATTTCGATTGTCAGAGGTTTAAATGGCTGTGAGAATGGCCTTGTACAAGGTAAACTGAGACTCTATTGTTGCCCTAAAGATACTGAATAATCAGATCCTTTGAAGTGTAAAAACAAGAAAGATTTTCACAACTGATACCTTTGTCTTGGTGTCTCTGGAAAACTGTCACAGTTTTTCTCCAAAAGGATGTTTTGGATGCCAGGTAAGTAGCAAATACCATGTTGTATATCACTGCATGAAGGCTTTATGAACTTAAATGTTACAATCATATGAAATAAACAATCCCATAAAAGAAACAGAGGCCTACCTTTGTCCTTATCTTAGATCAGGAGGGAAATATAAACAAGGCCAAGAACATGTCTTTGAACACATGCAGCTGTAGAAGCATCAGACACAGCTCTCGGACCACTCAATCTTTATTCTCCCCCTTACCTAAACGATGATCTATCGAATTTGCCAGATTATTTTATTTTCTGGTTCATTACTAATCAGATAACTTTCCTGAGTGATATTTAGACAATTTTTTTTCATGTTTACCTTGCAACTTTCCAATTGTTAAGCTGGTACACTGAAACAAAGTAGGTGTAGCGTTCTTTTAAACAATCCCTTCTGTATCAGAGGGCATTTACAGTTCACCGTCTTTGTTCTCAGCTCAAGATTCTAGATATCAGAATAGATTGATATCAATAAAGCACACCATAGATAACACCACAGGTTGGATTCCACAGCCAGGGGATCGCTCAGTAGAGAACTAGGTCAAAGAATACCGTCTCTCCCCAAATAAAAATTCAGAGTACAACCTGAATTTTCTTCTCCTCCTTGCAAATGCCAACAACTGGTAACAAAAGCAAAATACATAATCAGCGAAACTACATGAAAGTAGTGTTGTGAACTGACCTTTCCAAGCCTCAAACCAATAGGCAAGTCAGAGTTCATCTTATAACAGCAATCCAGACTCAGAGCACACCAGTAAAATGATAAAGTGTCTTAGGAATTGTTCACCTGACATGAGGCAGTATCTCTGACAAATATTTATTTTAGCAATATGTGACAGTACTTCCTGGTGTGTTGGCTAAGAACTGTTCAGTGAGTTGGGAGTACCATCCTTGCATGATAAGGAAAGAATGGCTACAGGCTGAAACCAGCTGAGCCCTGGCCCAGCTGGCTCAGCTGAGCACTGGTTCTCCTGGGGTTACCCTACTGAAGTTTATGCCAGTGCAAAGAATTCATGCAAAAGGAAGAAACAGTACTTGGAGTCATGCCACTGATTTTTCTTGAGTTCCACCTGGGAAATGTTTGACTTGCAGAGACCAGTCAGTAACCAAAAGAGATGGCCTTGGGCTACAGATGAAGGCTCAACCCTGCACACATGAGAAGCAGCCACACAGCAACAGCAGCAGGATCATGATCAAATCAAGCTCTTTCCAGCAAAGTCACCTGTGTTTCACTTTGCCTGTTCTGGTGGGGAGCTTGTGGCAACAGCCTAAAGAAGGACACACAGACTTCTGCTGCAGTCCAGCTTGCTCTGTACAAGCAGAAGTGCTGCTGCTGCATGCAGAGGCACAGGCTCTAACCAAGAAAGGCCAGCTTGTCAGCATCTTGATCAAACAGCCTCCAGACTGATTTTTGGTTTTGTGGGTAGGGAGATGTTTGACCCATTGACTTGAGTATTGTGTGTAGTTTCAGTCACCACAATATAAGATATTAAACTATTAGAGAGAGTCCAAAGGAGGTCAACAAAGTGAAGGACATTGAGGGGAAGCTGTATGAGGAGGGTCACTTGGTCTGTTCAGCTTGGAAAAGAGGAGACTGAGTGGAGACCTCATTGAAGTTACAACCTCCTCGTGAGGGGAAGGGTAGACTTCTCTGACCAGTGATAGAACCCAAGAGAACAGCCTGAAGTTAGCAAAAGATTCTTCACCCACAGGGTGGCTGAGCACTGAAACAGGATCCCCAGGGAAGTGGTCACAGCACAAGCCTGACAGAGTTCAAGAACCACTTGGACAATGCTCTCAGGCCTATGGTGTGACTCCAGGGGATGTCCTGTGCAGGGCCAGGAGTTGGATTTGATGATCCTCGTGGGTCCCTTCCGACTCAGCATATTCTGTGGTTTTGTAATATTTACTGACTGTCTTTATTTACTGATTGTCTTTTAGCTGAATAAGCTGAAATTCTCATTAAAAAGGCTTTACCTTGCTGGCAGCTAAGTAAGACTCTGCACCTCCAAACAGAGAACCAGGAAGTTCTCTTTAAAACCTGGCCATCAGGCCTCTAAGTAGTATCACATAGGCCAGTTAGATGCTGGATTCAGTGAGTACATGGAATGCCAGGTGTAACTGGGAATGAAAAAGGAGCATGTGAGATTTCACATGATCAAAAGCATCCTGGAGATGGAAATATGCCTTTGGTTCAAGCATTTCACTTGCCTGAAAAGCAAAGTGCATGCCAAAAATGAGCAAGAAAGCATGCCTTTAAATCAATGCCATTCTCAGCTTCTGTGCAAAATCTCATCATCACTGAAACAGACAAGAGAATAGAAATCTAAAGACAGCTGGTATGATTAGATTGTGGTTTATTGCCTTCTCCCACCTGAAGATAATGCAGAGATGTTAAAGGTTTCTGATCCTGTTCCTGCTAAGTCATCTTGCTGAAAATTATCAATTTGCAGGGTTGGCTGGCTGGTTGATGAGTCTACTTACTATTCTGATGACTATTCTGATGACTCAAGAATGACCTCTTCCCCCTCAGGGAAAGGCAAGGAGGAAAGAAAGGGATGTCTTGGTTTTTTGGGGGTGTTTTTTGTGGTTTTTTTTTTTTTTTTTTTTTTTTTTTGTTTCTTTGTGGTTTTTTTTGTGGGTTTTTTTTTTTTTTTTTTTTTTTTTTTTGGTGCTGTTCTTTGCATTGCAAAAGCATTTCTATTAATAAAAACAGTTTTCTGGACTAACGTGAAATTTGTACATAAGCCTTAGTCAAGCAATTGTGCCTTCCAAGGGAGCTGCATTGCACAGAGTTAACTGAATTATTTGGAGGTTCCTATAACTTACAATCAAGCAATGTCAAGGATCCCCACAATTGTAAGATCAGTAACAGAATGATGAAACAATACACATCAAAGAAACCTGACATCTGCTGAAAGGATTTATTATGAAAAATAAGCAAATTAAAGATTCCTTGGGGCTCAAGAGCTCCAACACTTAAAAAATGGAAAGCTAAAGTATAATGAATATCATATCAACTTGGTCAGTTCAAAAGCATTCCCTGCAAAACAATTCTCAAAAAGCCTCCACAGCAGGCTGCAGGACACAAAGAAAGTCACAGTCTTCAGTTCTCTTTCGGGTCACAAAAGACAAATTGCTCAAATAACAGAACCATCTGCCTTCCTTGTCTACTCTCAAGACATTGTTGGATCATCTTCATCCCTGTCCACCTGAAATACAATCACCAGTACCACTGGGCATGCTAGCTGGGAATCAATTATTTGTAACACAAATCATAGTCATGTAACCAGTAGTGAGACTAAACTAACACACAGATCAGAGCTTGATGTTGGCAAATAACAAAAACCCCCAGTGAGATAAGGACTCCCAATAAGGGTGCAAATATATTCATTTTGTAGTGTATATGTAAGATCCATATTTTTACACTCCTTATATAATGCTCACTGTGAAGAAGGAAAAAAAACCACCTTGACTTCCTCCAGTGACCCAGAGTCACAGCCAAAGTAGATTTGGGGCCACTGGGGAGAGGAACAGAAATGTGGCCCTGAGCCAAGTCCTGCCTCTGCCTGAACTGCAGCTGTGGAAGTGATTGTTGTTTCACTTCTAAGGGAAATTAAATACATGTGGTTATGGTTTAAAAATGTGCACTTTCTTCAGGCAGGACTTTTGAAAGGCATCACTTGTCTCTAGAGTGTCTTGTAATAACCTTGGTTTATACATCAGTGTGAGATTGAAGACATCAGCCACTTTGCCCCGTTAGCAGCATCACTGAAACAGGAGAACAAGTCCTCTTTGAAATGCAGTTTATTCTACAAACATTTAGAGGAAAATCTTAGCTAATTTCCATAACTGCATATAATACCAGAAAGAAAAAGCGCCACTATGGTCATTTGAAGGTTACTTACAGCTATTTTCTAAACTACTCACTTGCTAGGGAAGGATTAAATGGGAGATGAAATGTTTCCTTTAGTTTATACTCATGTTATCCTCTTTGGGCATTTTGTTTCCACACATCCACATTCATCTACGTACACATATGTGAACTGGACTGTTTTATGGTCTGGGCAAACCAGTTCCACCTTCACTTTGTGACTTCTTTTTTCATGGCAGCAAGTGCATTTGTGTTCCATTTCACTGGCCTCCAAAGAATACCTACAGAAATGAGATTTTTCATATCAGTCTGCTGCCTGTTGTCTTCCCAAACTCATCTGTATTTGCTGCTCCAAATGCATGTACTACTAAGGAACAAAATTTCCTATCTATTTTTCTGCTTATTCATAACAGCCTTTCCTCAGGATGCTATTGGCCATGCAGGGCCAGATGCTTTGACACCAGTGGGGAAAATCCCAGTAACTTCAGTGGATTTTCGATTAGGCCCATTCTAGCAAGACAGAAAGGAGCAATTCATGCAGAGAACAAAAAGCAGGAAAGCCTCCTAGAGCTGTTCAAAAACCATACAAGGACATGTTTTAAGAGCATGTCTAATAAATTTAGCTGATGTCTTTCCCAGGGGATCTATTTTCCTGGCAGATAAGTTAAGGCACTCTATGACATTGAAGCCACTGCTAATGACTGCTCTTCTGCATGCCCAGTTTCCCATCCGGGTCCTTTCAAACAGCAGGAAGGGGACAAGAAGCTGCAGTCTACTGGTGACAAGAACCCAGGAAGACAGGCCACAGAAGAGGACAGAGAAAGGCTTCCTACTTACACAGAGTAGGTACTGCACATCCCTTCACAAAAGGGCACTGGGACAGGAGCAGCTGACTTGCAGTTGCCATGGACGATGTACTGCTCCTTCACATTGCGTTTGCATTTGTGTGGTAGGTCAATACCTGGGCAGAAGAATACTTCTGTTAGGCTTCTTCAGACTGGGGAACAAATGTTTTGAAAGGTATCTGCTAGTAAACCAAGGACAATCCATCCTAGTAAAACTTCTCACAGTTCAAATGCACAACCAAAACCACAAATGAGAGTGCAAAGAGGCATTAATTCAGCAAAATTATTCCCCACTGGTCAATGTACTTTTCCATTTGTGGACTAGCTTTAACATGTAAAGATACTGTTGAATCAAGACCTAAAGGAGACATGAAGGGTTTAGGTTTTTCTAAAATTGCTATAAATTACATTTGTGGCTCTATAACAACCTGGGATTTCTGAGTAGATGCTACAGAAAAAAAAAAACCCAAAACTTTGTTTCCATGCAATTTGCAGATACAAGAACACAGAGAATATTTTCTACAAGTTTTCTTATCAGGACTATAGTTCAAGCTAACAGTATTTCAGTTATTTAAAAACACAGAAAAGGAGATAAAAAATTTTAGTGTTCCCATTGGAAGAATGAGGCAGATTTTTAGTCTCGGCTGTGAGGTACAGAACAGTTCTGCTGCTGTAAAACTGTTTTTCAGTCTGTGGAATGTGCAGGCTCTCAGTGCATGCAGAAATAGGGCTACAAGCAGGGAAGGACCAAACAGTATTGGAACAGAGAAGCAGTGATTTAATGCACTCACATGTCTTACAACAGCCATCTGAAGACACCTCAACTGTCCCCTGTATTGAAAGTAACCAGAACAGTCAGCTGAGATGCATATAGACAGACAATAGCAGACAGTAGCAATTATGAGAGTTCATTACAGTCCCTCATCTCTAATCCACACAAATTCCTCATCAGACCTATTTGTGTACCAATTATATATAAAGCTGCTTACAAACCCATACCAAAACAAATCATCCAGCAAGGAAGGAGAGAATTTTCTTAGAACTATATATCCTCTCACAAGCCAGGTAAGATACCCTGTAATACATACCTGATCTTATTTACGTCCTATTGAAACCAGCATAAAAACCCCAGCCCCAGAGATTGACAGCTGCCCTGGAATTGAACACCCTGGCCTAGGCAGAGCCTACCCGAGAGTTAATTCAAGTATATGGCTGTCCCAGTCCCTGCTTTGATCTGCTATGAAGTCCCAAAATGCTACTGAAAGTTACTGGAAACCACCAATAGCTGAAAGCCGGGGTATGAATATTACCCCTTGCTCATTCATGTTCCACCTCCTCACTTAATGGTACACCACATATCAGAAAACACTTTGTTCATCAGTCCCACAAGGATCCATGGTGTGTTACCACTTGTACAATTGCATTTTATAACACTGATGTTTTTCAAGTGATGAAAAATCCTTCCTTGCTATTGATTCAATACCCTTCTCTTTCAAGTTCTAATGCTTATCCCACAACAATGTAAATGGTGTGGGCTTGTTTGCAAATATTTTTGGCTTATTTCCACAGGACACAGGGCTGGAAAAGCACATTTCCTTCAAACAAGGAAAGATCAAGAAATACTCATTCAAAACAGCAAATATAACTGCCAGGCCAGGATCAGGGCTCATTACAGAAGTCTTTTTTTGGCTGTAAAATACTTACTGGCACACAGTTTGCTTCTTCAAATGGTAGGCAGACCTTTATTGTACTAGTCAAGGAAAACTGGCCTGCTGATTCAGTGCACGCGTACTGAGTGCAGTTGTCATATGGATCTTTATAACTCTTTCCAACCTGATAAAAACAGAAAAAAAATTATAAAACAAAATCAAAAACAAACAAATAAAGACAAACAAACACAAAAAAAAAACCCCACAAGCCAATGGAATATAGCAATAAAATTAGAAAACGGAAATAGTAATAAAGTCAATGAACTGGCAGAGACTGGGTTGCTCATGTCACTCTGAAAGGGCAGAGAAGTCTGCAACTCAGATTTACAAATTATGTACCAAGCTTGCCCACTACCAGTATATGCAAAATCACTTCTGTGGCCTCACTCCAGGGGGAAAGAATGAAAGAATACCAGAATGAGCGTAAAGGTATTAGCAGAAATGCCAGAAGGTAGGTATGCTAATGTTTGTGGGCTAAAATATACACAAAAGAAAAATAACTCTTTCAAAGGATTTAAACAGTTTTCTTTTTTAATAGATGGAAGAAAATGAAAAGGAATGAAAGAGAAAAAAAAGTCTGTGCAATAGAGATTAATGGATAACTGCAAAGCCTCCTCATGCGGAGATAAAAAGTATATATTGGATCAGAAAAATCTAGCTTGTAAGATAAATTATCAAGGAATAAAAGGATGAAATAGAAAATATGTAGAACACAAGAGCTGTCAGAGAAGCAATTGCATGTAAGACAAGCCACTGGTTGAAACAGCATCATTAACCATACAGAGGAATAGCCGGCTGTAAATAAAACCAAAAAAGGCCAGAATAATGGAATCACAGTATCATTAAGGGTGGAAAAGACCAAGCCATAGTATCATTGAGGGTGGGATCATCAAGCCCATTCTTTAGAGACTCAGCTCCTGCCTACACAACACTACATTCACAAGACATGATGTATTAGCTGTGTGTGTTACCAAGTCACACAACAATACAACAGCTGTGTCACTTGATTTCTGCCTCAGCAAATCCAGAACTAGTGGCAGCACAGCTCTATCAGCTTGCTCAGACTGTATCCCTGTATCTTCAGGGCAAGATAATGAAACTGCTTCAGATGGGAGCAATGTGATGTGAAGTCAGCACATGTATCTGTGCAAGAGCAGTATTACACCATGTCACCATCCCTTCCAAGTTCTTTCTTGCTATCTCATGTCATGAGAGTGGAGGTAACATGATTTCCATTCCTGCCAGAGAATATAATTGTCAACATGGTAGTGCCTATGAAATGCACACAGCAGCTATATAGGGAACAGCTATATAAACATCTACATTCACTTTGGAAACACAGACATTTTTACATCTCCTTGAGGTTCTCCCAGCCTTGAAATGCATGAAACTGGTTAAAAAATGCTGAGGTCGTTTTGATAGTTCTGCCTTGTGTGCAGAGCAAGGGAGTGCTTACCTCAATGGTGACATTGCCAAATGGAAAATTTGCCACACATGCCACTTGCTGGCACTGGCTGCAGCACTGACCCTTCTCTTCCACATAGCGAAAACCCTGTGGGAATAAAGTTTCCATTTATCCATGTTAATCTGTGTCTTGTTGCTGAAGCATCTTTGGATCAAAGCTACACTGAAGATGGCAGAAGAAATGAGCCAGCCTTCTGGTTTCAATTTTGATGTCTTTTGAAATCTGTTGGAACCATATTAAGCCTGACAATCAAAGCTGGTAATTTTTCTACCTTACTGAATAATGACTTCTGGGTACTTCAGTTGCCATGAAGACCCTGTCATTGACTGACGCTGTTGAGCGGGATGGGAACACAGAACCCCAGATCAGAAGGCTAAGAAAATGAACTCTCTCCTTTATTTCAAATGTACCGCTCTATATATAGAGAACATCGAGAAGACTAATTTCATTGGTCTTAGAGTAAAAACATCCCACACCATTGGTGGGCAGTGAATGATGCACAGTAGCAGAACATATCTATAAACAATGTGAATAACAAGATAGATTAGAGAATTATTTACATTCTTTCCCAACTGTTTCCCAGGCTCTTGCCTGGTTAGAAAACCTTTCTCTTTCTCTCTGAGCTGAGAATATCCACAATTGACTATTCTTCTCTTCAGACTAACACACAAAAAGGTCAAATAAATTAATTTTGCACATGATTACTTGCACAATCTGCCACCACTGCTTGGTCTAGTATCATTATCTATAAGAACTATTGCTGTCAGTCATGCAAAGATTTTCTCCCCTGTGTTTTAGGTATGCACTGGTCTTCTGGTGACTGTGGGTGTGGCTGGCTTCAGGAAAAAAGTGTAATGAAAGGTTTTGTCCATTTTTAACATTGGTGGTGCATCTGTCCTTATCTGGGTATGCATGGAAAAGCAACCACCCTACTTATATTCAGTAACAGATTGAACAACTTGAGTGCTAATTCTCACAAGTACTGAAAAGTAACTGAGTATTCCCCATCCACAAGAGAAAGTGTCTGGAAACATATAGAGCACTGTGCAGTTTGCTCAATCTTCATTCATGAGCTGACAATGGACAACATGAACAGAATGACACAAACATCTTGTCAGACTAACAGGTTTGCAATCATTTCCCCTCAGGGCACCTTTCCAAGGGTGACCTCTTAAATTTTCTGGAGCAAAAGTAACAGCACCTTAAAAAGGACTTTACAAAACAATTAATAGAAGAGTCTATCCTGCTGTGTTGCACAGATAAAGCAGTTACACTGTTCCTATTTCAACTCAACAGCCATTGTAGTCAAGGAGGTGCTGACCTGCTGACAGGTGGTTTGGCATTGCACAGGAAGGCACTGGATGCGGTTTGTCTGTGTCATGGGATCCTGCTCATCCATGCACACACAGTTCTCACAAGAGCTTTTAGGCACCATTGCCCCTGGCTGGAAATACAGGGGAGAGAGGAAACCATGACAAGAATTCAGAGGGTTCTGGAAGAAACATCCCCTGGCCTATCAAAAAAACTAATGCTTATGAGGTTTATTTTTGGAAGAATTTCCTGAAATGAATACACATCCAGATCTCTAAAACTTCACCACTGGTATCACAAAATGAACGCAAGGTTGACACTTCCAGGTGCATCAGTGATGTTAAATGAGTTCTCATAAATTCCAAGCATCTATTTTTTGTCAGTTTGACCAAGCAATAATCTTACAACATTCAATGAGATTTAAAATTTGTGTTCAATCACAATTCTGACCCAGTGACTCCGAAGCATAGGCAAGATCTCTTTTAGTAAGCAAGTTACTGGTCTCTAGCATTACCTATTGAGTAACCTATCCCAGAATCACAGATTGCTTGGTGTTGGGAGAGAAACTACTGGCAGGAAAGAATTACAAACCATTCTAATCCTGCTTTTTGCATGAGTGTTGAAAACAATAACTTCAAATAATTCTGACTCAGGCAACATTAACTCGTAGGAAGAAGTGTCTGGAAGAAGGCCTACCTTGAATTCAACTCCTTCAGAAACACATACACCTTTTGGTACTGTAAGGAAAAAAATGAAAAGGTTGTGCTAGGAATGATGCAGTTTCTGTACTTATCTTTGAATTGTGAGCGATTTAGAGAAGTCAGAGTAGAGCTGAACTTAACAGCCCACAAAAGAGAGGGGAAAAAGCAACTAGTACATGGTGCTATTTGGTATTCAGAAGTCCACATGTAGCATCTACTTAGATGTTATGCATCAAGTGGGGATAATTCTATACCCTGGTATTTTCCATAATGTAAAATCTATTTGCCTTGTGGTTTTTTTACCCATACTTGAAATTACTTGACCTTTTCTTTATTGTTAACCACTGTGCAGGTAACAAAGCTAATGGGCTTATGTGTGTGAATCTGGAAATATAATTTGGCAGCAGAGCTTCTGGATGGGTTCAGTTTAACCATCATTCAGTATGTGGTCAATAGCTTACACTCCCTGAATACTGAATATAGAGACCCTGAACCAGTTAGTCTAATTACAAAAAAAAAAAAAAAAAAGAAAAAAAAAGAAAAAACCAGCCCAATTGTAAAGGCTGAGAGGGAAGGGAAGAGGCTTCTGCCATGATGTTAACTCATTTAGGAAAATCAAATACTTCAAAGAATAAATAAAACATCCTAAGGAAACAAGGTACTTACTGCAGGAGAAGATAGGGCAACAACCATCCTCAGACATAGCAACCACTGGCTGGAAACCTAAGTCACATCCTGTTTTGTTGATAATGCAGGTTTTTATATCACATTCTGCAATAGACAGCAGAGACAAAGTGAGCCAAAGCATCCCATGCAGCAGTGTTACTTGCAGACAGACCTTGAAAAAAACCATCCTATTACCATTGCCAGGATTCTCTGTCCTGTGTCTTGGTATAGATACTGGAAATGGCCAGGTTTAGGAGGAGGCTACTCCTGTGCTGTGGTGAGCATTTGGGACTGGGAGGGTGCAAATGCAAAGCTGAGGGCAAACATATGTCAGGAGCCTCCACAGAAAACCTTAGGGAAGCCTGGAAGATGAACACAACCTCTCTTACTGGGTGAAACCTCTGTGGTGGAAGGATCACCCTCTCAGAAGGACAAGAGCCAAAGGATCCTGGAAGGCACCTGCTGGTCCCAATGATCCACAGGAGATTTTCCAGTGTAAATATCTGTCAGGTCACAGCACTAATTTAGAGTACAAGCTGGACCAGAGGAGTTCTTTTCTGCTTGCAAGAGCTCCTGGCATGTAGATGGAAGAAATGACCATTCCAGTGTGCTTATTTGAATCTGCTACCTGTGGGGCACCACATCTCACTTTAGGATTACTGATGAAGGCAAATGTTGTCATATTGTGGCAAGTGAAGGAGCTACTCACCGCAGACTGTCTCTATGCAGCAGGGGTCTTCCAAACGTGGTTTTATTTTGCGTACAAAGCCTTCTTTTGTGCAGTTGATAGGTGGAGATTTAGCACAAGGGCGGGAGAAGCAAGAGATGTTCAAGGTCACTTCATCACAAGTACAGTATTGGCAGTCATGTTCCCAAGCATCTCTAGGCTTTAAAAACAAGAGGGATAGCAGTTCAGAGAGCAAAACCTGGAAGCATTATATCAATGAATGCCTGCTGCAAGCCAGCGTAGGACTGAGTTTACATAATTTATTGTGTAGGAAAATTGCAATTCAAATCCCAGAGGGAGAAGAACAGAAGAATAAGAAAAAATGTCATTATTTGCCACCTTCCTTTGGAGGTTTATGTGTTTCCAGGAGGAAAGCCTGATAGTTCTACCAAGAAACTGATTCTCACAAACTGCTCTTTCTATTTCTGTACCTCAAGTGATTAAACAACTTCTGGAGTTAATAACATCTTCTGATTTTCTCCCCAATGTCATTGCAATTCACTGGTTTTTAAGCTTAGAATTAAAAGAAACAACTTATGCAGTCATTTTTGCAGAAGGCCACAGAACACAGATAAAGACAGTATTGTCCTTTCTCTTACCTGTTTCACTGACCCATCTTGTGCAGTGCAACCTATAAATGAATTAGATGTTACTTTAAAGGTAACTCCATCAGGGAAAACAACAGAAGCAGAAAAACAGGAACAGAAGGAAAGTATTGAAATCTGAGAAACAGACACCAACAGAAAGAGAAATTCAGAGTGCAAAGTTACAGGTTGTAAACATAAAAACATCTTAAACATGCTATTCTTCGTTCTTTTGAAAGTTGCGTATTTTGTATATAAGAGCAGGCAGAAACTCTGAATCTGGAATGCTTCCAGCTTCACCAGAAAGGGTCAGTAAGAAGGTCTCCCCCATTTCCTCTGTACCCAAAATAACCCCCTGAATATGCACGTCTAGTCAGGCTCTTACCCCCACTTCCCACCATTTATACCATTTCTTACCACAAACAGACACACAAATGCCATCATGATCATTCAGCAGAATTTTTTCATCAGGACAGTAGCATCCTTCAACAAACACTGATGTGCTATTTTGGGAAGGAAGGGTGTCCATAACGACTCCTCTGCACAACCAGAATATAAATGAGAATGAACAAGAGGCAAAAACGTAGCCCAGGGCAATCAAGACACCTAAATCCCAAGGGAATGTGAACTTCAAATTTCCCCAGTAATCTCCACATTATGGACTTGAACAACGCCTTATAGGAGATGACCCACCTGCTGAAGCAAGTGTTTCTTTTTGCTTCCCCGCATGGCTTGTACACCTGATCCCCAGGACAGCTGGCCTCTGTGGAGCATTGCAACACACAAGTTAAAAAGCCCAGACCCAGGTGCACCCTCTGATGCAGGGACACGAAGGGACAAAGTGCCCGCAGCAACCTCGCGGTTCCCACAGCCCGGCGAAGGGGCCCTGCAGCTCCAGCAAGCTGGGCCGATGGAGCCAGCAGGGTGCAAGCGACAGGACCAGCAGTGCTCGCCCTGGTTCACGGGGTGGCCCGAGCAGGGCAAAGCACACAGAGAGAAGCGGTGCGTTGCCATGCAGTGCCCAAGCTGCGGGGAACACACAGAGCTCCTCGGCTGAACTACGCAGGAGACGCTGTGGGCCTGGTTCCCCCTTGTTTTGCACCAGGTCTGGGCTGGAACAACCTCAGGTTTGTTCCTGCTTTTTCTCAGGTCCAGAGCAGCAGGGGAGGACAGAGCAGACCAGACTTGCTTCACCCCGGGGGGTGTTTTCCGAGCTTAACTCACTGCCCGTTCCCAGGCTCACCGCACTGCCCGCTCGCCAGCCTCCTCCAGTCCACGCAGACCCCGTGGAGCCCGCAGAGCGCCGCGTAGGTCTGCATGCTCTGGCACTCGGCGCTGGGGTGCTCCTCCGAGCACCCGCTGGCCACACACGCCTCGTAGTAGGGCTGGGGGGGCACCACGCTGTGGCACTCCGTCAGGGTCCTTCACAAAGCAAGGAGAAAAACCTTGGGCTACTTCCAAGGAAGAATTCAACTCAGAGCCAAAACATCCCCCCTGCCCCAGGCAAAGCCTCAAGGTACACCTACAAATTGTTCTCATAGGCAATACACCCCCACAGCTTAATAAAGAATGAGCTTTACCTGCCATTCCTTACAATGCTTTGAAAGAAAACAATATTTTGTTGGACTGCTACCTGCAAAGGCTCCCGCACAACTCATAGCTGTAAGTCTATATGCTGACACTTTTATGCTAGTGTGTTTGAAAATCCTGCTTTAAACCACAAAATTATTTTAAAAACAGACACATATTTGCTTACTATATTCTGACTATGTTCATATCATTCAGAGCTTTCAGATACCAAATTATACCTAGTTCCCACTTGGCCTCTCCAGAACTGACAGGCAGAGGGACTGCCAAGTAGCAGACACTATTAAGAGAGGACTGATTTTGCTGATGCAGCTGAAAAGTATCTGCCAAGCTCAAGAACACACACATCAGTTCACTGCTCAGTTTCACAATGTATGCAAGACTTTGTATTTTTTTCATATCCTAGAATCACTTCACCCAAGCCATTTAGTGAAGAACGAAATTACCCTGTCGATTTATTTTTCTGATACTTTTGGAGTTGTCTTACCAGATGATTTTACACAGATTAGAAGGCACACAATGCTGATGATACTCAATCTTCGATGGTTGTGAGACACCAGGGTTACAGTATCTGTTGGTAGGATATGGGACTTTCCAATCTAATGCCATCTCTTTGAAGGACTTGACAACCTCACCATTCCTTTTCATAGCATCATCAGATTTCTGGTTGGTGCAGGTACCTGGTAGCAATGTAAAAATAACAGTTCAAGAACAGTTGATGCTGATGAAGCTGCTTTTAGAGAAAATCTGGGGGGAAGTTCTCCTTGTGTGAAGGGAGCAACATGTGGGGTCCTGGAAAAATTCACACAAACTGTCTCTAGAAATTGAAGGCTCAAAGAAACAGTTTGCCAGCTGCTCATGGAAACCAGAATTGATGTGTTGGTTCATACATTTCTTCTGGTGGCCAGAGAAACTGAGATGGCACAGGACTCTCCTCTCCACATTTCCTACATTCCTTTATGAAGCAGATATGCTGAAAAAGAAGAGCCTAGAAAAATTCTATCTCCATCCCCCAACAGATTGAGGATGTGGACAGAATGAAAGATATGACTTAAAACTACATTTCCTGACAGTGTCTTTCCATTAAATAAATTTATTAACATTTGCGAGAAATAGTGAAGTTGCAAGCATTTAGAGATTTTGCAAGGGAATGAGAGATAGAAGGAGGAAAATTCAGAGCAATAATTTTTGTCAACTGATGGGAACACTCACCACAGAGTCCCATGGTATTGTTATAAAACTTGCTGAAAGGGAGTTTTATGTAAAATGCAAGTCGACTATAGGAGATGTAAACCTCTAATTCAGGTATTTCGATTATGGCATAAAGGCCAGAACTGGTTATCCTGATACCATTCTTAAAAATGTCTGGAACAACTTTCTTATTATCAAACAAAATCTAAAAGAAAAGAAACAAAAGGTTTTTATGGACACTCCTTCAATGAGTAAGGAACATGATTAGTGCAACTGGAAAGCAGAGCAGCACAAATTCAGACCTTAGGTGCACCAAATGATGTCTGTCAAGGGCAGTCATTTAAGCAGTTGTCTAATATTCCTTTTTAATATGTTACAATTTATATTTGAATACTCATATCAGGACAAAAACCACAACTTTCAGTTATGTGATCATTTCCCAGATTTTTAGAATACACAGATTTTATTGGTACAAAGCAAAAAAGAGAGAGAAGAAGCAAAGCAAATTGCATTTCTTACCCATTCCATATTTTACAAGCTTAATCCTTTGTCATGACAGGACAATTGGAAGTAGAGTAACATAGCTACAGCAAAACAATTTTGAGAATTCATTTAAACACAATACTTTACCAAGTTTGTTTCTTTTCCATGTTCCATTGCTTGTGTCAGAATAACAACAGAGTTGGAGTAAAAAATCATGAGGGACATTGAACAAATTGCTCCACCAGTGGCAGCACAGTAGTAGTTGTCTATGTGAATCCAGAAGTTGTGAGAGTCAGGATGAATTGACTTCACAAGGACATAGGTGCAGTTTTCTTTAAAATGGTAATATGCTCCATCAAAAGTCACATAATGCTCATTTCCCCATCCACTGCAAATACCTGGAAGACAGAATGACAGGCTTCAAGTGTGACTTCTGAGCTACCTGTAAGTACAAGCTGGTTTTAACCTTTTTGCTTGCTTCCAGTGAGAGATAAAATATCAAGTTTGATGAAGAAAAATTACTCTAGCAAGGACATCTACTTTTAACAGCCAAGATTTCAGATGGGATTTCTGTTCCATTGTATCCTACTGAATTGATATGAACATAATATTTGATGTTGACGAGATAGACTTTTCTTTTTTGAGGCCCAGCTGAACATAACATACATTTCAGGAATGCTCCTGCCACTTACACTGACATTCAGAGACTTCACAGCAACCAGTTTCATCAGAGTGTTTTGTGAACGGGAAACCATTGACACAGAGTTTCAGTTGCTGAGGTGGGCAAGTCATGACAGACAATTTGATATTGTTTCCTTCTCCCAGGCAAGTGGCAGTATGGCAGTTTCCAAAATTCCATGTTTCATTAAACTATTGAGTAATTGAAAGAAAAAAAAAAAAAAAAAAAGAGGCGAGGCAAATAACAAAGTAATGTCACAAAATCTTTAAAATCACACACAGCAACTGTATTCCATTCAGTTAATTGTCTAGCATGGCAAAATTTGGTGTCTACTCTGGCTCTGGAAACCAGGCAATATGAACCATATAGAAATACAGAGAGCTTTGATATCTACTTTTTTGGTGTATATATATTAGGGTCCTGGTCACTTCTGATAGTAGGACACTGCCAGATGTGGCTTCTTAGTCTTTGTTCAGCTTAGGTAGCTCTGCTCACATACAGTCATTTAGGTGTTTCAGGTGAACAGAAGAATCTTCACCTTATTCTTTCAGTGAGGGATTTCTGGCATACTTCTAAAGGATGTCATTCAGCCACACCTACAGTCCAGCTGTAGTGCTGGATACCAGCATCAGAGAACACCAAACCTTGGCTGCAGGCAATGCATGAATGGTGGAATGATTAAATACATCTTCTTCAGAGTCTCTCACCTTTCTGGGAGGAGTGAGTGCAAGACAATCGCTCACAGAAGTCCTTGTGGGAGCAGGAACTTGGTTTGTTACACCAGGAGCAGGTGTTGGTGGACAGGTTTCAGAATGTGGATCACAGACCTTGAGGCTATCAGTATGACCAGTTTTACACTCTGCCCAAATTAATTCAATCTGACACGATTTATTACAGACAGAGTAAGCACAATGACCTGATACATTCACTGGCAGAGAAACATTTTCTCCTGCAAGGGCAAAACCCGAGTGTTAGCCTGAGGCCTGATCACAAAGCAGCTGCATTCTCAGCCCTGCATTTAACTATCTCTACCCAACAGCCACGCTCAGGGAACTGTCTGTCTGCAGCTCTGGGGATTCGATGGCTGAACTGGACAGCAATTCATCCAAATGGCAAAGATGGAGGGAGAGCCATAAGGCCCAATCTGAAATTCTGCTCTTAGGTACAGTGGAAGGAATTGAAAATGAGTACAAGAGCCAATACTGAGTACATCACCAAGTGCATCTGCTCTTCACAAATACCAGGAGGTAAGTGAAGCAGGAGCTACTAACAGATGAAGAAGAGTCTTTCCTCCCCTGCTTTTGGAATATTATTGTCAGTTACAAGCTCATGTTCAGCAGTTTGGGATTCAAGGCTCTGCTGACATCAGCAACTGCTCTAAGTTTCCTTACACCAGGGGTATTCAAACCAGAACATAGTTATTGGGTATGGGAGAGTTGTAGTTCTGAAGGTGTTAGCTGCAATTCAAAGATGTAACGACTTCTGGTAATGTCTAATTGTGACAGGCAGAATAAGCACTTGCCGAAGCATTTTTATCTATCTGTACATCTTATCATGTCAACAATGGTGCAGAAAAAAAACGGTATGATTTCTCACCCATTTGTATCAATTGTCCATTGTCATTGCAGATGCAGGGAGTGGCTACCTCTGATGAGGGAGGTGCAGACGTTACATATTGCATATGTGGTTCTGCAGGAAATCAAATAAATTAGTGTTTAAATCCTCGACTACTCTACTTTCAAGCCCTATGACATCTCTTACATTCTCTACAACTACAAAAAAAAAAGAATTAAAAAAATATTTTTTGAACCCCCACTACATTCCGTACACATCCACACTGAAACCATCTTCTCTATTTATAAACACTCCCACTATTACACAATATGGTGCTGTAATAGTATACACACATCCTCCCACATCTAGGGTTTTTTTCCCTATACAGAATACAATAAACAGCTCTTCTTCTGTCATTTATTCATTTCAATTTAATGTTTCTAGTCCTACAGTACTTCACCTGACTTTGGAGAGGTGATTTCCAGTGGCACTCCATTTGGATTTTTAATGCTTTCTTTCAAAGAAACTGTTGGTTTAAATACAGACAGATCATGTAGACATTTTACTATGCCACCTGCAGTCTGCTTTCAATAATCCTGCCTTTACTAGGTATTACTCCACTGTACTTATTCAATTTTTAAACATTTTCAATAAATACCAAACACATGGGTTCACCATCAAGTATTTAGCTCTTCTACTTACATGAGTAGAGAAGCTAAAATTTCATTTTCCATGTTGCCCTTGTATAATTTGCTACTGGGATTATTCACATATGTATATGTATATTATATGTATATGTATATGTATATGTATGTATGTATTTTAACCACTTATTTTTATTTGTAAAAATCATGTGGCAAATTCCCCACTTTTCTTTATATCTTTTAGGAAAAAGAGATAAAGAAATTTTCTGATTTTTCACATTCCATTCATGCTGGAAAATGTCTTTTGAACTGGAGTTAACTGCCAGGAAGCTTTATTTTCATATTCCAGTGACCCCTATAAAACTCACTTTTTCCAATGCAGAAAACAGTACGATAACAAACAGAGTGTGTTATGGGTGATAAGAAGGAAAAAAAAAACATTTAGAAGTATGAAATATTGAGACTAACAACACCAGAGTGTCAACTGTGATATGCTCAAGCTTATTGTAAAGTTTTTATGAAAAAATTGCTGAATCTTTCTAGTCTCTCTTAACCTCACTGACAGTAAGGTCAGCAAGATTCTATAAGATTGCACTTTTGGTCCTCACCACAAGACCCACAGTTTTGAAACTTCAACAGTCTCAAATTCAGCTGTTATCCTAGGCATGCTGGAGGAGTCTTTTCCCAGAATGGATAAATCTTATTACCATTATGGACTTCCACAGAATCACCACCAAGCCTCTTATCAATCTAGTACCTTGTGCTGGTATAGATGGAGTTCTGCAGTGGGTAAGGGTTTTAATGATCTGTCCATTAGGGCCACAGACAGCTTCACTACACTTGGTCCCATACACATGTCTGTACACAGTTTCATTTAAGGTGTAGGTCTTCCCATTGTAGCAGCACAGGCAAACTGAGGCAGCAAAAGAGAAAATGCCATGGCAACAGAGGATACTTGCAATATAAATACAAGTGAAAATCAAACCACACTCTGCATTTACCCTTCTGAAGGTGACAACATCAAACATGAATTACCTGACTAAGAAACTTTCTTAGTTTCTATTTGAGAAGCTGCACTGTGAGTCTATCTCATTTATTTAAAATGTGTTGGATTTTTCTGGTTGCTGGTGTTTCTTGGAGTCAGCTTGCATGGAGGAATTACTGGTTGGTAAAAGTGTGAGAACTGGTACTGGCCTAACTCAGCATGGAGTTAGGAGAAATCTCTCTGGGCAGGGAATGTGACTGGGATTATTGCCTCTCTGAGTGACAAGACACTGGCTCAGGAGCTGTTGCACAGCCATTTCCATCCACAAATGAGGAGCATGCAGTGGTACACAATTTCAATTAAATATATTAGAAGCTCTCCAGATTTTGGAGACTGTACATGTAGGAACCAAAGGAAGTGTATATATTACTGTAACAAAATCAGCTAAACTGCAAATGTGTTATCTGCTGGGTCAAGCCCGGTGTTTTGGGATGTGCTTTCTCCCAGATATGAGAATGAACTGACACTGTACCTTAACCAAATGTGTCATTTAGGCACACAAACGCATATCTAATAAGCTAACGGTCTATTTTATTAAATGAATGGTCAGGGAGCAGCACTTCTACAAGATTTTCCCTGTTCTAAAAGTACTTATTAAAAGAGGTAGCATGAATGGCCTGCTACAGACTACAATCTGTCTTCATTGACTACCAAGGAAGTGGAAAAGTGGAAAAGTGGTATTAACATGCGTAAGATGAAGCCTACATATCACACCTGTCTCCTTCTTCCTCATGATTATCATTTACACAGTTATTGAGGTCAAAGGCTGCATTTTGCTTATCAAAGTATATCTGTGCTGCTTTGCACCCACATATTAAACTACTTGTCTGGTCTCCTATTACCAGTACGTTTGCAGTAACATGTGATGTTAGGTTGTTGCAGTCCTACCATCACTCAGTGCATGGTGAGGATGGTGAAAAGTTACCTTTGGAGTCTTCAGCACATAGTTTCTCTTCAGGATCGCTGAAGAGAAAGAGTAAAAAAGAATTGAAATGAATTTGTATATTTGAATTTGAATAACAGTGTCTGCAACTGTACCTACTTTTACAAAAAACCTACTCCTGGATTTAATGGTAGTTGCCATTGCCTATAAACATTAACAAAACATCTCCTAGTTTGTCCTTTCCAGTCCTATTCTACCTTTCTCACCATCAACTGACCTACCATGAAGTGCAGCTGGGGAGGGAGACACATTCTCTGCTCTCCTCATCAAAATACGGCTTGTCAGGACTACACTCTGGGTAACAGCCTGGAAAATTAAAGTATTCTTAGTCTGAGTCATACAGACACAGGAAAGCACATAAATACCAAATATAGATTTGATCCCCAAATGAATGTGATTCCAGTATGAATGTTGTTTTTACTACCAATTATTTTTTCAAGTCCTCTTTTTACCTCTGTTCCCAGAGATTTCATTTACTACATTTGTCAACAGATAATTATTCTATACAATTTTATATTGAATGGTGTTTTATCTCTTTATATATTTAAAAGCAGCAGGCAAATGATGCTATTAATGGCACCATCACTCAGGGAATTATCAGGGCATGGTCAATGAGCTTCTGGGACAGATGGGATAACCTTTCAGTCACCTTGATGCTTCAGACATTTAAAACCAGACTAGTAGCTGCAACTCCCATAAACTGCATTAAAGTCAAGGAAGAATTACCTTCTAAACTGTACAGCAAGTTCCCACATTTCCCTTGTGGGTTCCTGCAGGTCTTTAGGCAAGGGGCTCCACAAGGTTTATAGAACCACTCATGTTTGTCAGGTGGATTGTAATAATCGCAGAACACAGCTGGAGCAGAAGAATAGAAAACATTTAGGTCTCAGACACTGGGCAGGGACAATTTTTAAAATCTTGTTTAAAATATTTTAATAAGATAAACATGATAAAAAGAGCTTGTTCAGTCACACATGCATAGCAATGTAGGTGTTCTGCTCTTCTGTACCCAGTGTGACTGAGCACAAGGGGCACTGCTTTCTGTGTGCATTTCCCTGCAGTACTTACGGCAAATGGCAGGGGTTCTCCAGTTGATGCAGACACCAGCTCTGCTGCAGCTCCTCGAATAAGCAGCAACTGAGGTGCAAAAGCACTCACAGTCTCCCACACTGTCACAGCCACAGAAGTCAGACACACAAGATTCATAATATGGAATTGGGTTCACCTGTCAAAGCACCAACAGAGCTGTCACCACAGCTGTGTCTGCTGCACTGTGTTTTAATGAGGGAAAGGGCTCTGAATTTCTCTCATGCACATGGTTTGTGACAGACTGGGATTGTCATGAAGGAGCTATGGTATTTTACAACAGGTAGTTTTCTATTTTCACCTGCCTGGTAGAATTGGACTCTAAATCTTCCTATTCTTATATGTGTAATGCTGCCACTTACACTTAAAACGCCTTCCCAGTGTGGCTTCTGCAGGAATGAACTACCTTGTTTTGGCTTAGCACAACTACAACAGTGTGTGCACTCTTCAACTGAGAGACAGTGATTGAGTATGAAAGGAAATCCTATTTCCACTAAACTTCCTGTCTCTTGTTTTTTAACCACTGCCAACATAAACTAACAAAGGAAATTAAGCCAAGTTTGTTTTTAAAATTGTTTACTAAAGTGCACTGAAGCTTTGTATAGACATTCTAATTAAGAAGATCAGCCTTGTTTCTGTTTAAATTAATTCAATTTGTGACTCAAATAAACAAAATAATTAGTCTCTTTAGATAACTTGAATGAACTTCCCAAGGATCATCATACAAACAGTTCTAGACTAACTTATCTCTACATTTTACAGATACCTAACTTTCTACTTCTGGTGGCCAAATATTATCCTCTTTATCTTCAGTTGTTCAAAACAGGCACTGCTGCTTCCTCAATACTGTGCAACAAGTTTTAATTGGCATAGCTGTGAAATGAGGTTTTGAGAGAGGTAGCCAAGTACTACTGTGTAGTAGCTTCAATACTAAAAATATGCTGCAAATGTGCTGCAAAACAGCAACAAATATCTAGTGTGAAACTATTGAGGATGAGCAAATAGGATTACCTTGCTGTGACAAGCTTCAAAGATGTTACTCTTAATGATGCTGCAGTGCTTCTGTCCCAGGGCAGACTTGAACGGCTGATCTGCACACAGGTCTGTCATGTTTATATTTGAGCAGGTGCTTGTTATTTTCCAGCTGTTTCCAAACTCCTGGATGCTCATCTCCATGGACTGCCCTCTGGTTGTGAAGTCATTCCTTGTGCGGCCATCAAAGTCTCCACAAAGACCACAGACTTTTCCCTGTGTAAGGGGTGTAGGCACAGTTAATGCTTTGGTTATTTTGAGTGCAGCCCACTCTTTGACAGAAATAAACTATAGAACCTGTAAAGGCAAAAGTAAAGGTGCAAGTTTCTAAACTGAAAGCAAAAAAATGGCTTAGAAAAAGTTGGACTTCAAGTGACCTAAACATTCCTAATGTGGTACCAATACTTCTAGCCCCAAATATTCTGGAGTGTTTTATACTAACTGAACAGTGCAATAAAACACAAGGTATGGCCTGCTTGCTGTTTCTTCTTGTCCACCACACCAAACTTTTTGCAAGCCTTTTTTCCCAAGCCCTGGAAAAACTGGGGCTCTAGTTCTGGTGCATAACTCTGACTTTGAAATCATAACTCCCAGTCCACCCCCTACTTACCTGGAAAGATGGTGCCACGTGAACAACAACAGTAGTCTTTTGGTCCCACATGAAGTTCATCCCTTGATTTGTTTCAATTACAATATAACCTCCTCTGAGGTCCACTTTGTAATTTTTCTCAGCTCCTGGATCAGTGGCTATCTCCTGAATTCTTCCTTCCAAGAGCCTTATTTCACTGTTCTACAAAGCAAAAGATACATTGCATGGAAGGAAATCAAATAGAAAACTTAGTGCAACAGCACTGGCACTCTGCCTCATTCTTCGTCTTATTTTTCTGTCATCTTCACACTCTGTCTTGGTAGATAGGTGAGCCACAGACACAGATGCACTGAGCCTACTGTCACAAATGCAAATACACACACAAATGCACATTCACAGAGTGTTGTTGATTTCATGCATCTTTCTCCTCATCCACAGAAGTGTTCAATCCCTGTTAACATCAAATACCTAAGCCTTTCCCAACTTCCCTGCCTCAGCTTGCTGGCTGTTTGACTTCCATAGGTACTATTTAGCAGCAACTGAGAAGGAATACAAGAGAATGATACAGTAATTACTACAAAATCAAGACTACAGCTCCTTGGTTATAACTAGTTCTAGACAAACCTCAAAAATCAATGTGATCTTTAGGGAGCAGATGGAGCGTGACTTCCCACAGGCGTTGTTCTGAATCACAATCCGGAAGGTGCCAGCATCCATGTTATTAGGGCAAAAATCCTTAGGAAAACAGATAACATTCTATTAGATCTTGTCAGGCAACTAGACCAGTCATAAGCATTTTCAGGAGCTCTAAATGAATGACATACTGATCTGACTTCTTTATTCACTAAAACGATAGAATTCTGGAAGTATCTGGTGGAAGATGACCTGGTGGCAGATGCATATATGAGCAAGATTTTCAAAAAGAAAAACTAAGGGAAGGAATGAACTTGTCATAGCAACAGTCCAAAAAGGTAAAAATATATTTTCTTAAAATTAGCAAAACCAACTGTAATTTGGGGATGACAAAATGTCTCACTGAGTGCTGTCTCATTACATGCAATTATTATATATGAGGCTTACACGTTAACCTCTGCATACTTCCATCATAACAAAAATAATGTCAGTCTTGGATGGCTGATGGAAACACTTTTCAACACCACACCAATTCCTTTCCCTTGAAATTGCTGGAATGCCTTCAGGAAAGGGCAGTCCAACCAAGGAGTTAATCATTTGGGATCACACAGTGCCCTCTTGTGTCACTTCTGAGAGTCAATTTGCCTTGTGTTATTTGGAAAATCTCACTATCAGATCTAGGTGCAAGAGGAGGGGAGTAGGCTCTGCTCATCAATTTGCCTATTTTGTATGGGAATGCCTTTTAATTACCCAGACTGAAGCCTACACTGTGGGCTCTGAAAAGCATATGCATGGGAAATTGAAAATAAATTGATACCTGAGCTAGGATATAGTCACAGTCTCCCAGGAAATCAAACTTCTCCCCATCAAAGCTCATGTAATGCCCATTTCCATACACAGTGCAGGTTCCCTTGCAGGGATTGTCCGTGCAGTTCCACTGCCTTTTGTTGCAGGTGCTGGGAGGCAAAATGCAAAGAATAACAACGTTTTCATTAAATATGGGCTTTCCTTAACCCCAAGCAGGGGCAGAATAATTAAAAGGTTTGTTGTTTGCAGTGTCCTCGCAACTGCTCTAAGATCCATTTCAATCAGAAAGTTCCCGTTTACTACCCTGAAACATTTATTCTATTATTTCCTTCAAATATATTTTAAATAATTGAGTCCTGGCAGCAGACAGTGGGGGTTTAGGAGACAAATTCAAGGTGAAGAACTGAATATTTCTACCATTTCTGAATTTTAACCTGTGAGGGATCATATTGCAGTTCTGTTACAGTGGTGTGAACAAATATTATCTGTCTTTCCTTGGGTCTGGCTGAGATGGAGAGAATTTTTTTTCCCTCATCAGCCCTTACAGAGGTGTGCTTTGCATTGGCAGCTACAAAGGTGTTGGTAACATCTCAGTCTATTGGCTACTACTGAGCAGCACTCCCACAGCATCAGTGCAGTCTCTTCAGCATTCTCCCCCTCACCAGTAGGCTGGGGCATGGATAAGGTTTTGGGAGGGGACAGAGACGGGACAGCTGTCCCAAGCTGGCCAAACGGATATTCCAAACCATGTGATGTCTGCTCAGCAATAAAAGTTAAGAGAATGGGAGATTGGGGTGGGAACAGAGTGGTGTATGTTATGATGTTTGTTTTCTGAAGCCCTACTCCTTTGAAAGTGGGCTGGACATCACCTGCTGGTGGGAACAAGGGGATAAATATTTGGTTTGCCTTTTCTTCTGCACACAGTCTTTGTTTTTGCTTTATTTTGACCCATGACCATCTTGTTTTCTCCCCAACCCTGTCCTGCTGAGGCGGGTAGTGATAGAGCAGCTAGGTGGCCACCTAATGTCCAGCCAAGTCCACCCACCACACCTTGACAAACCTCACCTCTAGTTCAGGAGGACTGTAGACAGAAAATTTAGTTGTTATAGCCATGACACAGAGACTGCATTTTCTTTCCCATGTGTGTCCTCTTCTCATAAGAAAACTAAGCCCTCACTGCACTGAAACTTCTTAATGACTCTGTGATAGCAACAACAGCTTATCAGGTTTTGACTTCACGGGTTAAACTTGACTGCCTGTACCAATGGTGATTAGACCAAAGTGTTTCTAGCTCTTATTTTCTGTGCATCCATTTGGCAGAACTATACAATTTCAGCCTTGCTAAATAATGGATAAGGATTGAAAGCATTTTACCCACCATGGTCAGTAATAACAGCGAAATCTATGGCACCAAATTTGAGCAACTTGAGTATTAATTTATCTTGAGAACTATGCATCTGGAAGCACTGCAAGTCTCAAGGGAGGGCCATTGCAATTCCTCTGACTAAATTCAATCATTTTCCAGGGTTCAGCTGTGCCCAACACACAGACTCAATTCCCCCTTATTGAATGAGCAACCACACACCAGCCAGGGTAAGGTTGATGTTTCTGAAGCTGGTGGGGAAACAGAAAAGGATGGAAATTATTTAGCAGAAGATATTGGTGCTTTTTCTCCCTAAGTGCAGGCTCATGCAGCATGATGCAGAGAAATACTTCCCCTTTTATTTTTACTAGCAGCCCAATGGCTCTCATGATGAAGAGGAAGGCTTCAAAGCACACCCTGTCCCATGGGTGCACTATGGACTGATAGTTCTAACAAACTTTGCTATAAAACAAGACTCGCTGGGATAATTTACCATGTGTTGCAGTCCACTTTGATGGTTTCCCCAGGTTTATAGAAGTGTCCTCCATGAACACAAGGGCATTGATCTTTGGGAATACATCCTCCACTGCCATCCAATACCAGTCCATCAGGACACATGCAGCCAGAAACACATTCTGTGACATACTGCATGTTAGAAGATATAGGAGAAGACAACTTGTTAGTGCACAGAAAGAACAGGGAACCAGCAGAGGTGTGCTAGCTCTGGATGCCAAGATTTTCGATTTTTAAAAAAACTCCTTAATTGCAAGCTAGTGGAAATCCTGCTACAAGCATCACAGGTACATTGTTAGCTACAACTGCTGTGTTATCAGTGAAGCAATTGGTGTGTGCCCAGCATGGCATGTTCCCATCAGTGCTTGATAAGGACAATCCTACATGCACAGCCATGCTGCGCTGTGCCCCTGCTGGGAGGTGAACTCCTTACACAGTGCATGTCCTGCGTCTTGCAGCTTTTCTGACACTCTGATCCAGTTGCTCCAGGACCTGCAGAGCTGCAGTTGAAGTAATACATAGGAGCTGGGCAATCTGCAGTAGGAGAAAACATTTCAGGAAGGTAATTTAGAGAGAGCAATAAGGATGACATCAGCAATTGCAAAACTAGCCAGAGGATTTCAGAGGGCAGCAGGTGTCTATCATTTAAAGTTTCTAATAGTTTTGCTTCTGCCCAATAACAGTGAAGGGAGAAGAAGGCAGATAACTGCTAAGCTTTGGGAAATATTCTCATAATCTAAAGAGTCTAGTAAGTCTGGTGACATTTTACAAAGACAAATGTTATCAATAACTAACACATTTCAGGGAGAATGGAAAAATGTGCAGAATACTAAAATGTTACAGAAAGTGAAGATAACACAGAAAAACATTATAAATACTGTCTGACACCATAATGCCATTATTTAACAAAATCTCACCTTTCACCAAGACAGTTTCTCCAATGCAGTCTAATCTTCCTTGAATGCATTTGCTAAAGAGATTCCATAAAACAGAATACATCAGCTCTTTGCACTTTTCTACCTCACCAGGGAGAAAGGCACTGCAAAGCTTCACTTGTCACATGATTAACAAATTCCTATCAAAATGAATATTTGTTACAGCTATCAGTTTCACAGACATGCATTATAATCCCCAGAAGGAAGGTTAAAAACCCAGCTCTTAAAATACTCTTCCTTCATCTGGCATGGGTTTATTGTGTGTTTTCCTTAAATCAAGTTTTTCCTAAGCATCCATTTTCCACTCCATGAGATAAGACTAATACTTTCTTAAATAAGAGATCTCTTAAATTACTAAATGAATATGTGATTATAAAATAGTCTAGAATCCTCAGCTGGAAGACAGCTAGAGAGAGAACATGTAAACATCTAAAGATAATAAAGATTCCTTCCCCTGGCAGTTGTTTCCATTGATGCCCTAAGGTAGTTGAAAATGAGAATAATGACAATTGTTTTTCAATGCAGATGCAAATTAATTACATTATTTTAATTATTCCCCACCCACCCACCCAGTTTCTCTCTCTCTCTTTTCTAAAAAAATCAGTTTAAAAACTGAAAATTGGGTGGTTTTTTTCATGGACCATTTTTATTTTTTAAATAGTCTGCAGGATGGTGTGGTGGTTTTCACTTTGCTTTTTCATTTCAAAGCCTGAAACTCCTCCAAGCCTTCTGTCTTTTAGAAAACTTGCTCCCACTCTTTGTGGATATTTTTTACACAACAATGAACTCTGCAAGAGATAGATTACAAATATTGTTCTATTTAACATATTTTCAGGTTCTTGTTTGCTAGCAGGAATATGGGATCTTGACATTTGCTGTGGCTGCACTTCCTGCCAGGGGAAGATACAATCTAGGAAAAATTTGCCATTATTCCTAACTGTAAAATGATGCCATTCATGGATTGGAGAGCAGCCTTTGCATCATCAGAGCAACTCACCACATGAGTTTATCCTCTTGGAAGGAGTTGCCAGGCTGAACAATCTTGCCTTTATAGTAGCAGGGGCAGTCATCTGGAGCCACACATTCTTCCTCATCGTTAAGGTAGGTGCCTTCTGGGCAAGCACAGCCCTCCATGGGCACGATCCGGACCTTGCACAGTGGGTCAGGTTCATCCAGTGAGCGGCAAGACTGGTTGCAGTACTTCACACTATAGTTATAAACCATAGTCTCAGGACACTCCTCAGAGGGATCTTTGCAAGAGAAATAAAAGGGATGTATGGCCTTCTTTGTGCAATCATCTCTTATGACTTTAGAATGCATTTCAGCACACTGGTAGCCATAAACATGCTTTTATCAAACTACCTTGTCTCCCAGGATTCTGGGAGAATCTACTTGCATAGCATATATGACACTGAACATTGAAATACTCAGCAGGGTGTAAGTTTTTGTAATTTCCACAATTTACATTTCTATCTTATGCCAAGAACTGAACCCAGTAACTTCTGAATTGCTAAAATTTTATTTTCTGATCTTTCCTAATGATTTCTTTGGCTGAGGATAACTTAAGAAATGACCATATTTTGTAAGAGAGAAATTTCAACATTAAATGGCAGTGACAAGGAACTCTGCCAATTGATTGATGCTACCAAGAAAAGGGTCTTTCAGTTCTCACAGATGTCATGAGGAAAACTCATGCTGTCATCCTCTGGGGAAATGAGAAACCACAGTTTCTAAGATTTCTAGCTGAACCCAACAGGTAAATACCAAAATCTAAAAAGCTCAACTAATCTGGTAAGATAGTAAAAAGCTGGTTAATTTTCACAGGCTGACAGTATACACCACTGTCAAAGGTCTGCCATAAAATCCACAGTACTGACCCATAGGGATGACATTAAATTTGGTCAGGAAACATGACCCATATTAAGGCTGCAAGAAAGTCTAGCATTCAGATTTCTTTGAAATTGAGTGAAAACTGGAGATCTAGTCATATTGGGCCTCTTTCTGCAGATTTAACCCTGCAGCTGTTTTTCAGATACACACGGATGCACTAGAAGGTACAGGGGTGTTGATCATGGGCACCTGTGCTAATCAGCTTTGCAGCAATGCTAAGAACTTACCAACAATAGGTTCCATGCTTAAATAAAGCTCTGTATGTTTTTCCAGTCCATGACCATGGCACACTTTTTTAGATTAGTTAGTGTGCTTCACTTGTGTACACATTCAAAACCAGCACCTCTACCACCATAAACCGGTTGGTTTTCTGGTCCTAGCTGGATCAAACACGATATCCTGTGTGTAAGTCAGGCAAGGCATATCCTCCTACTTTTTATTCTTTGAAGATACAGCAAATGGTATTTGTAAGTCAAAATACACCAAATAAAAAAGATATTCATAAAGATGTTGAATATAAATTTATATCTGTCTCAATTGTTAGCTATTAATACAGTAAAATAAGCTATTTACTTTTTCCCTTTAAATTTTCATAGAGGAATAAGATCACTTTTGATAAAGTAAGAGAAAGGTATGTGATTGAAAGGTAAGAAAGGTAAGAGAAAAGTATTTGATTGTAGTGTTCATGGTCACAGGTGTGACACATGTCTAAGATACAAATCACAACTGGAGGCATGAGAGCAGAGAACATGAGCATACCAAAGATACCTTCAAGCTAGCTTGCACAGGGAGTACTAGAAAAGCAGTGCCAAGACTGCTCACCCCAGTGATCTGCTGGGCAACCAGCAACTCCAGTAATGGCTCATGCTTCTGCTAAAGAGTGTGTAACACCCATGCCCAGGGTTTACCTAGCAGGATTTGCTTGTTTCACACACTCTGCTGACTGCAGTGCGGACATCTGCTTGGGATACTACCTGCTTTGGATGCTGCCTGCAGCTTGGCAGAGTGGATGCAGCTTCAGGAGCTGGAACAGTTTTTCCAGCCCCCACAATGGGACAGAACACAGAGTGAAGGTTGTGGCCCGTTTAGTCTCACTCATGGACAGTGAGTCATAAACAACCATTCTCTTATCACAGCCATGTACTCAAAAGATTATTACTTCTTAAATAAGGCCTAAAATGATTGTTCTGATTAAAACATTATTGTTTTTTCTCAAGGTTACTGCACTGTTGAGGCAATATTACTTACTGTACCTTAAGAACACAAATTTCAGCCAAACCCATGCTTTGAACCAGTCTTGATTTGCCATAAAAAATGTCAGTAATTCCATGTTGGGAGCAAAGCTTTCAATAAACAGTGTCTGTGTCTAGTGCATAAGTCTGCAGGATTCCTGGGCAATTTACTGTGAACTACACTGTGTTCCTTTGAATTATTTCAGCACAGGTTTGTGAAATTGTTCTTATCACAGTTTTAAATGCTTCTGGCAATGCATCACACCAGTTATATTGTTTGCCTTATTAAGTATCCCAGCTGGCCCCTAAGTCAGGCAATTAAGTAGATCATAGCTGCATCAAGATCCAAAAACATAATCATTGTTATGTTATCTATTCAGATCTGCAATTAGTCAAGAAACCCATACATCTATTTTCATGTCAACAGAGGCAAATCTCACTTGAACTATCTGACCATCAATGACAACCTGGGATTGTTGAAGCAAAAATCAAGATCCAAGATAATGAGTTTTATTCTCAGATCTTATGCCATCTTGTAATAAATTCTGGCAGTGCCAAAGGAAAATACATACATACATGGATTCTGAACTCAGGATTTGGTGACAATGTTTATGTCCAAGAAACTTTTGTTCATTTTTTATGTAATCCTGAGCTGAAAATGCCTTTAAAGATTTTCACATTCTCAAATATCACCAATATATATTTATTTTAAAAATTTATTATTTTACTGTAACATGGAAAAATGTGGTTAATGAGAGTGATGTATTTTGTATTGTCTGGGACAAGAGCACTCAATGTAATGCAAAAAAGGTATTGGACTTAAAATACATGGGGAAGCCCATGTGTTCAAAAGTAACCTAATTGCTAATTAAACCTAAACTAAAACTAACCCTGTTTTTATTTTGAGTAATATGCCTTGTACTATTTTGCTTCTCTGAGTACTGAATTCACCTAAGATTTTACACAAGGGACATGCATTGTAAGAGCATGAAGCAGTCACAAACTGAATTTTATAGAATAAGTGCTTATTCTGTTTTTCAAAGGCTCTCTAACTTGATGACTAAAGACAAAAGACACTGACTGCCACAAATGGGGCTGTCCTGAAGCTGTTCCCCCATATCCCTGCCCAAGGAATTTCAGTTCACATACCACAGACACCCTGCCTCCAGCCCTGCAGGGACACGCCTGCTGAAGCACAGTCTCTGGAGTAAGTAGAGAGCACACTGCACAGTGCAACTTCACTCTTTTCAGCATTACAGGTGTCATACATGCATTTCTAAAGGACAGAAAAGGACGGATGTGGTTATTATTATGTCTAGCTTATAGAAGAAACTGCAAAACATGTAGCAATTAAAAAAGCAGTCAACCAATATATTTTTTAAAAAGTATTATTACCAATGAAACTTATTATCTCTAAGAGAAAATGTATGCTAATGAAATACTATGCAAACCTGAGAAACAGCAAATCAGTTACAGAAACTGCAATGACATTATGTCTAACACTCATTAATAGATGAATATTTAAAAATATAGAGGCACCTAGAGTTCATTAAAGCACTAAGAAATGTCTTTACCAGCCTCCTGTGAGGATGCACAATCCAGGACCTGTCAAAATATATCATCTGAAAATATTGCACAGTGATGACTGACACTTTGTGTACATATCTAGTAAGCAGCTGAGATGCACCCAATGACATGACAGGTGGATGACAGAAGATGGTTTATAGACAGTCACTCATATGTAATGACATTTTAAGAA
Source organism: Vidua chalybeata (assembly GCF_026979565.1). NCBI lineage: Eukaryota > Metazoa > Chordata > Aves > Passeriformes > Viduidae > Vidua > Vidua chalybeata. Next base: position 46,333,406 of record NC_071535.1, on the reverse strand, counting down.
CTAGTTATATAAGTATAGCTGGAATTTAAAGCTTGAGTTCTTTTAACACTGTGGGTGTATAAAAGAGCACAAATACAGCTAGTCACTCTAGAGCAGTAGGATCATACTGGATAGACAGTGACTTATCCTGCCATTACTGATGATGTGGAAAAGGCTTTCACGAATCGTGGTTTAAAATCTGATGAGATCAGCAGGAGTAACAGACACATCTGTAAGAAACTGGTTATTACTTCTCCTTAACTGAAAATTGCAAAATCCTATTTTATTTATAGTTTACATGAATTCTGAAGTATATATATTTTCTTCTGGGAGAGGTAAAACATAAGCCATATTTGTCAAGGTATTTGAAGACATATTACATTCTAGGCAAAATTTCAGGCTCAGGTATTTTCTCAGTAAGTTGTATCACTCAAACACAAACACCCTGCATGAACTTTCTGTGGTTTTACAGGAACTTCTTTACCATCCACATAAATGTGGCAAGTCTCTAGCTCAGACAGCTTTCTCAGCAGCATAATAGAGCTTTACACCAAGAGAACATATGGGCAGCTTCATGCATTCAAAACTCAAGGAGACTAACAAGATTCAAAGGTAATAAATGAGATATAAACAATGTAAATTCATATTCTCTCCCTCAATGTGAATTTTGAACCAAGTCAGAGGGAATCCATAGGGCTGGTAAAACTCTCAATTCAATTCCACACAGAAACACTGGTTCTGTTAGTTGAAGAGTGAACAGTTTTCATTCTTTGAAACTGAAATGTTGAACTGATTTTTTTCGTTTTGCTTCTGGGTCATGCAACAGAAGCCAGTGATGCCAATCAATTATTTATTGGGCTGTAGCCAAAAAGGCCCGTCTTGCACAAACTCTTATTTTATAACTTTTCTAATCAGCATCAGTGAACTTCTTTGTGACCGGTCACTACTGTAACCTATTTCACTCCCCTAGGCCAGACAACCTTCATGTGGGATCAGTCTCTGGACTAGATTAAACCACCCATTTGGAGCAGTGCCTTACCTTGATGTACACAGAAGGGTCTACAACAGAATGGCAGGCAGCAAACACACTGCTTGTATTGGACAGAAGAGCACACCAGTGCTGGGCAAATTTTTCTGAAGTGGGAAAAAATATCATTGTCCCTAGTCACATAAACCACATTACTGTCTGAATCAATATTCTTATCAGGTATCACATTGAACTAGAACGTCCTGAAGTGTTTAGGTAATGCTGGATGGAAATACAGGTCATTAACTTATCAAAGGGATAACTATAGTTGGATGGATGACCAGCCATTTTCATAAAAGAAAGGTTTCACCTGCTAAGTATTAACATTATTACTGCAGCTGGATTTCCAGAACATGTACAGAACATCTCCATTTTCATTGTTTTTCATCAAATTTTTTTAATTTTTTACAGCAAGGTAATTCCTTATAGTCAAGCAATTATATCAAGCATGTAATAATCAGTGAGCTGTGTGGCTATGATTAGCCACTGCTAATTGCTGTAGCCATTGGCTGCAGCTTTAATTATATGTGGCAGTACCTAGGAGAAGTCAGTCCAAATACTATATATATCCAAATCCAGTCAGAGTGAAAAATCAGACAGGATACCTAGTGCAGTGCAATGCTTGCTTAACTCAGTACTGTTGGTAACTTCCTCCTCTGGACTTCAGCACAGCTGTAACAACCTAGACTAGATGAAGAACTTGCCCAAATATTGGCAACCAATGGTGCTCTGCCTTAAACTTAAATTACTGTCATTGATGCTGTATGTGCTTTTCAAGTCATCAGTGAATGTGTTGGCTCTTTCTCCAGCAGTGCTGTCTTTTTGTTTTGAAAGCAAAGCTATCCTCTCAAAGACCTTCAAAACACAATATTTTTTCTCTACTAATAGCCTCAAAGGCAGAGGGTTTTGATGTTTATGAGATTTCTAAAGTTTTTTTGATTATCCATCATGTGAAAATTATTTCAGACTGATAAGTCAGGGATTAAAAGCCTGGTACCTTTATCCACACTGTTTGAACAAGGATCTTCAAAGCTGTCCTCAACATCAAAACAGCTGGCTCTAGTTTTCCATGAGTTACCAAAAGCAGAAGCTGAATCTTCCACAGCTCCAGTGACTGTTCTGAAGTCATCAGTCTGGATGTTATTGAAATTGCCACAAAGACCTTGTGTGAGAGGCAAAAAAAAAAAAAAAAAAAAAAAAAAAAAAAAAAAAAAAAAAAAAAAAAGCAAAAGAAAATAAAAAATTGCTAGATGCATGAAAAAAGGAATGGCTTCTAGATGAACACTCTTAGCTCTGTAATGGACCTTGCCTGAGACAAATCCATTTTCCTTCAGAGACTTCCTGATGTTCGCACAAATCTGATAGGACCCTGTGTTTAGAGTATATTTATTATTTTTCTGCATTGCAGTAGCACTTAGTGATAGCACAGGGATTAGAACTGCTTAAATGTGCTTTAGTAAACACTGGCAGACAGAAAGATCTTCCCCAAAGGCTTATAAATAAAGGAAATGGCAAAAGAAAAACAAAGTGGGTCAGAAAGACAGGGTGTAATCCCATTGCACAGACAGGAAGCAGAAGCACAAAAATCTTAAATGGTGTAAACAGGCAAAACCAAGAATAGAGTCTGCACTTCACAAGTGTCTGATGAAGGCCTGTTTAAACAGATGGTGTCTAAAAGATTTGCACACACTAAACATCACAGAGATTTTCTTCAGCACATTGAAGGGTTTAGCCTTATGTGTCCTACCAGATGTGAGGTTCTGAAAAGAATGATCGACTGTTATGGAGAGCTGCATTACAGGTTTCATTTGCACTCGGATCTGCACTCCAACTGAGCTCAATATTTTGATGAAAAATGTAGATTGTCTGAAGATGGTGATGCCATCTAAAGAAGAAAGAGAAAAAGAAAAAATATTGTATGCACTTGCAAAGCTGAGTAAACAGGAACTTCCATTTGCCAGTGCATGCAGTAACACGAAGATTCCCATACCTAGTATCCACCTAACAGTGAGTAGGCTCCTGTTCTTTTCAGAGAAAGGAGCAGGAATTCCTCTGCAAAAGATATAGGCTATTCTGTGGAAGATGTGAAGAATGGGATTTACCTTTTTTTACAGGCAGTTTCACAATGAAATTGTTCATGTAGATATTTCCACAGGAACATATTTTTATAGTCTGCAAGGAAAAGGAAAAAAGCCCACAGTAGTGAGATAGACAAGAGCAACCTGACAAGCTTCTTTAAGCACTGAGAAGTAGTGTATTCAAAACCTCATCACCTCTGGGGTCAGTGTAACTCAGTGTCCAGAAAACATACAAAGAATATAGGGAAAACAGAAATGACCTCCTATGTATTGCTAATTAAAGGCAGTTACTCACAGTTCTTCCTAGTGTGACCAATACATTCTTTAGGCAAGTCATTGTCCTTGAAGTCCCACACTGAATGATCTCCCCAATCACCACAACTGTGTCATCAGTGTTCTGAGAAGACATGAGAAAGGTATGTGCAGACATCGTTAGCATGTTACAGGCTGGGAGCTTGAAGAGAAAAACATGCCATTGAAAGGCTAAGAAGGAGTAATGAAAGAACTGTGATATTTGATAGCTAACTACAAACTGTTTATTTCATTGCCAAAATCAATCATTTCACTGACTTTCCTTTGCACTCTTTTCCCTTGCTATCAGCTTGTGTGGATCTCATTTGCAGGCATTCACAGATAATTCAGTCTTTTCGCAGAAATTTTGGTTCATCTACTTCCTTCCGACAGTCACACATGAAGAAAACTTCAAAAGAAATGCTTGAATCAACACTAATACATCCATTAAGAAAATTATTTAATTTTTAAAAAGTACAAGTATGTTGAAGCTGCAAAACTTTGAAGCTAAGCATCAGCAATTGATTTGCAATCCATTCAAAATTCAAAAATTTATGGGGTTTAAGACTGAGCATGTGTTAAAGTGCTTTGCTGGAATGGTGCCATTTAATTAAATTAAGTCATATAAAACTCCAGCACTGTTTAAAGCCTCGTGCTACTCAGGAGATTTAGGAGTGAAAAGAGAAATTGCTCATACCTTAGCTAAGACATAATGACAGTTGCCATGAAAATTGAACCTCTTATTATCAAATGTTGTTATATGGAATCCTCCATCTATATGGCAACTTCCAGAGCAGGGCAGAGAGATACAGCTCCAGTGGCCTCCTTTGCAAGTACTGTGCAAAACCCAAAAAGCAGCCATTAGAATAAATACAGCTTCAAGGGAACAAAGGTGCTACACCATTTTAATCTGCACAGATGTGGCCTCTTTGTATTTTTAACTCATTATCTTGGCTTCTTATTCAAACCCTGTGTGTGGAAGCCTTTATATTAGGCCCTTAAAGTGTAAGGGTTGAATTCCTATCAGTGAGAGAGTTAACTGCACTGGGCTTTGGACTGGCTCCCTCAGGGACACACTGAGATGGGAAAACAAGAGATGGTTTTCTGGGCATAATTGTTTACTTGACTTTTTAAAGAAAGAAAGATCTCCGTCAAGCAGGATCTTGCAACATCTTGTGCTACTGATGCAACTGTTCAGCAAGTCACTGATATGATGTTTCAGCAGCTAATTGTGGAGGGCCTGAGATAATGAGCAATTGTCACACCCGTGCACACAAGAAGAAAACAGTCCAGCCACATAGGCTTGGGCTTTGAGGGGAGTAAATGAGGATGTGGTAAGATGGGAGCTACACAAAGCCCATTAAGTTCAATTACTCAAAATTTCTGGGATTTGAGGAGCATTTTCTCTAATCCAAAGGGGCTTGCAGAATGTTTGGCCATGTACCATACCATATTTAATTCCTCCCTATAGTAAAGCTTTAACTGATGGTCAAAAAATGATGTTGTGTCACAGGAGCCCAGATAGTACATACAGAGTAAGAAATAAAACTGTTTTGAGAGTAATATACCTAAGATCTTATCACCTTTCACCAGTGCAGATGGAGATGGGTTCAAGCTGCCAGGTTTTTTTCTAAATCAAATCATTCTCAAGGATCAGGACTTCTGAGATCTGGCCTTTAAACAGCCTTGTGGAGATCCAGATGTTATTGGAAATGCCACTTATTAACATGGTATGACTTCTCATCTCACTCTAGTGGCCAAAGTTTCTGAATTAATCAGTAAAGAGTCTCATTTTTCTACATTCTGAAACCTTGAGTTCAGTTTTCACAAGCAGTTTCAAGTGAAGGTGGGTAATAACTGTGTGGTTGAGGAATACCTCTAAGTTTTCCTACACTATTGGAATTCAGAGCAATGTTTTGAATTGTTATTTAAGACAAGTGACAGGAAAATATTAAAAAGAAAAAAAGGAGGAAAGTACAGAATGCAACTTATCAGTGTTTTGAAATAAAAATTTCTGCCTTGTTAGTGCAATCAAAACCACAACAGTACCAGTTCTGGCAGGGAGTGGAGTAAGTTCCTCCAGATGAGTAGACTTTGCCTTGAAATGTACAAGGGCAGCTGTCTCTGGGGATGCACTTCTTGCTGCTGAGGTCATCAAGGATAGTTCCTGTTCAGACACAATGGCTAGTTAATATTCCTTTGGTAAGTCTGGGAAATGCCATCAAGGAAGATTAGAGTATGGAAAAAACTCTAGAGTATTCAGCACTTCTTAAAATGAATAGGATACTTTTAATGTATCCCAGGCCCTTTCAGATGTTAATGGATGGGTAATATTTCTTACTAGAACTCAAATGAAAGCAATGCAAAACTCAAAAAGTATTTCCTTTTACAAAATTTTTCGCTGTGAGCAGGATAATGAAGTGCCAGATTGCAAGGGTGTGAGCCAGTCTCCATCCTTTTCTAATAGTGAATCTAACAGAAATCAGAGCCTCATCTTAGACTATTTCATGTGCAAATTTACGCATGCACATACCTGGAAATGCATGTATGTTTTGTGTCACTTAAGCTACAGCCAGATTTAGTGTCATAGCAGGGAGGCATCTCATGAGACATCTTCACCTGCATTCTTACTGTCTAGAGAACACCTCTTCTTTTTCCATATCTGCACCATTTTTTCCCTGTCTAGTCCTTAGAAGTGTTTGCCTCCTTTCTCCAGTGTCAGGATCTCATATCTTTAGAAATCTGGCTCTTCCAAGAAGAAAGCTGGTGAATTATGCTAGAAGCAGCTGTGTATTTGTAGTGTGAAATGGTAAAGTAAGGGAACAACCTCCCTTTTTGTCCCTTGATGTGTGTGATCATTGGCAGAAGTGAGCTGCCTTACCAGGAGGACAGAAACAGCCATCCGTACATGGGGCTTTACAAATCTTGCTCCTTTCTGGATCTGCACATGTGTCAGCACAGGAATTTCCACATTCCATGTACTCCATGTTGTTTGGGCATTCCTGATCTGCAAGACCAAAACGGAGTATGTTAACGATGTATTTATAATATCTCTCAAATTGCTGTGTCACTACCCAAATCCTTCTTCCTCCTTTCCTCCATATCTTGTTTGCAAGACCTTCTATCCAGATATGTTGTGTTTGTTTACCCTCTTAAAGGAATGTTTTATGGCCACTTTTACTTTATCTTTTGGACAAAACTGTGCTGCTGGGAAAGGTGAGCTATTTCACATTATTTTACTAGCTCAAGGTTGGAGGAAGTCACAATACAAGCAAAGAACACCAGAATCTTTTAGGTAGTCATAACAGTTTATTATTGCCTGAAGCATCAATTCTTCTGGCATTAATTTGCTATCCCAATCCACACCAGCCATTTGGTCTTCCCCCTGGATTTAAAGAGATTTTCTGCTCAGTAACTGGACTACTGAGTATGAAAACACAGGGTAAGATAAGTACAAACATATTGCTCTTCTCAGTAACTACTTCTGTCTAGTTGTCACCATGTTGAAATAAGGCTCTTTATGAGTTAACTGTGCAGAGTAAAATTAAAAAAGAATTCAAGAAAACTTAGTTGTAAGAAGAAGGTGGGCAACATCAAGGTATAGTTCTAATTTAAGGAGCAAAATCAAGTTAAATTTGTAGAAGTTTTTCCATTAACAATATTTGTGTCAAAATATTTTCACAGATTAATTCATGGTAGTTGCCAGAGGTCCTAGCTTTGCTCTGCTGGGATCAGAATACTTGTGCAAATGTCTGAAATAAATCTCCAGAGCTGTAGTTACTTACAGCAGAGTTCTTTGGTCCTCCATTCCCCAGGGTCTCCCTTCCTCAGGACACAATCTCGAGAGTACTGATTTAAAGTGCTGCATATGCAGCTGGGAACTAAATCAGAGTGAGAAGAATTAACTGCACAGTGGCACATATCCTCAGCACAGGTCTCTATGTAGTCATCAAAGGCAACCACTCTGGGGCAGTTTCCAAAACGGGACATAAGTTTCTTGCATCCTTTTTTCTATTAAAAAAAAACAAAAACAAAAAAAAAAACAAAACAAAACAAAAAAAAAAACACAAAAAAAAACCAAAACAAAAAAAAAAAAAACAAAGAAAAAAAAAAAAAAAAAACAAAAAAAAAACCAAAACAAACAGGAGGGAAAGAAAAGCAATACTTGACATTTTACCACCTTTTAGGTTTTTGAAGATACACCCCAAGTTTTGATGACACAATTCCAGGGTCACAGAATAATTCAAGTTGAACGGGATCTCAGGTGATTATCCAGTCTTTCTGGCTCTATGTCCTTTGCTTTGGACTGGAAGCTGTCATTCAGTTGGGCATTTTCCCAATAACTATTTCTTTAATACCATAACAGGATATTATTTCAGCTATAAGATTATAAATATTATAATTTTGCTCAAATTCATGTGTAGAGTTCTGAAAAATTCAGCTTAGTGCATGCTCTGAAATTAAGATTTGTTTCAACAGTCTCTTCAACACTGTAGGTCAGGAGGACTGGTACTTCTTGGTCCCACACACTTACATATGTACTGCATCTATTGTCTTTCCTCCTGGGATGTCTTCCAGTGTGGTCATCTGGGCTCACATCAGGACACTTTTGTGATGGATCCTCTACTTTGTGGAAGTTCCCAAACTGTCTTGGATGCATTTTATACCCTGCAAAAAATCCCAGGTGCATTTCATTAACTTCCCACAATTCTTTAAGTCAGTTAATGGGCTATAAAAATGCACTTACTCTCTGGGCTCAGAGGCAATATGCACTTCATGAGATACCCAAATTTAACCAGCATCCATATCTTATAGAGGATGACAACCTGATATGACCTTTTGTTGGGCTAGAGTCAGGAATCTGGCACACTTGTATCAAGGCCTGCTGTCAGCCCAGGAATTTAAAATCATGTAAGAATCTTGAACTTTCTGTTACTTCGGATCATTTCTAAAGACTTCTCTTTGTTTGGGTGTGTTTGATCTTACAGAGTTTTCTGTTAACATGTATAACAGTCATACAGGTATTACATAAAGGGATGTTGCTACAACTTTGGATTCAGTCCTGCAGCTGATATCCCAGGATGAGGGTTTCTTTCCATCCATAGAACCTGCTGCAGGATTAGAGGCTCAGCTATTTGCAATATCTAAAGGTGTCAGTGGATGGCACACAGTTTCTTCAAAGATATTTTATGTTTTCCCTGATGCTTTCATTTCATTATAGAGGTAAAAATAATCACAAAGAGAATGATTAAAAAAAGAAGAACAGAAAATGCACTCATGCATTTCCTGAAAGTATGTTATTGTCAGTGGGGAACCTGGCAATACTGCTGCATGATAGCCAAGCAATTAATTTTGGTCAAAGAGGTTGGAGACTCTTATAAATATGAAAAGAGCAGAAAATCTCAAATATCTCAGAACCTCTTAAAATACATCTCCTGTATATGGAAATGTTCATGTGCCTGTCAGGAAATCTGAAAGTCTGCTCAGAGGAAACAGATATCAAGTTTCATGTCATGTATAAGGAGGTCTGTTCTGGGTGGAATATGTTGTATTTATGACCTACCATCCAAAATCAAATCATTCTTCTCATTGCCATCATAGTTCCCACATAGACCACATATTTTCTCTTTATATGTTTCTTCCAGGTCCAGCTACAAAAGAGGAAACACAGAGTTTAAAGGCTTTTCCCCATACCAGCAGCACTTGTTGCAAAGTGATTCACAACAGAAAAGTGCAATGGCAGAAATGCCCATTCCCAATTTGTAGCAATCTCCTTTTCTGGTACAAATCTCTCATAAAACTTATCTGCAGACAGGCTGAATTCAAATGTGAAGAGAATCCTCCAGCAATTGTCATTCCTGCCCACTAAAGAGGTAACTGAAGCATGTTGAATACTGGATTAATCCCTGCACCAGTGTCTCCCAGTATAGAGAAACTGGTATAAAAACATTTGGTACATCTTGCAGGGTACCCCAGCTCCTCTCTGAACAGGTCAGAAAACTATGCTCTAATGCTGGATGCTGTAAAGAAGCAGCTTCTGACTAACTTTTAGCCATGTATAATGGGTTTTCTAGTCCATAGGGTGATGGAAAATTTTATAGCACTTCTAGGCGTGGGTCTGCCAAGTATTACTTGTTTTCCCCATGCTTAGAGGAAATAAACAGCCAGGTTAGCACACTATTGTCTTGCTTCATAAAACTATTGCACCTTATCACTCCTACATGCTCGGGGAACAGTACTGGTGCCACTCAGGTCCACCCAAAAAAGGCAGTGCTTTTCCTACTGTTGTGTCCACTCTGCAGTAATGTACAAATACTGCCTTTAAAACTTTAGATATTAATTAGTACACAGGAAGGGGGAAAGCAGATACTTCAATAAATCAGAATTTCAATATCACCTGATAACTTTCTGATATTTTTTCTCTGTATTCCCTTTTTACCCTTTCTCTATCTCTCTGAATGACAAAACATGACACACAATCTCCAGTTAGTTAATCTCAGTCCTGATTGTGAAGGATAAGTGTTCACACACAAAAGTGTAAATGCACTGGTACAGAAGAGGATATTCCAGGGTAGATGTTTAGAGGAAAATTCCCACATAGCATCACTTTGGAATGAAAGAAGCCAAGGTCTGGACTGGTCACACGTATCAGTTTCCCATACAAGATGGGCACGAGACAGAGTAGCAAGGCGGAGCTGGAGGGCTGTTGCTGCCAGTGCCCCATGGAGCAAGGAAATAACTGTAGATGTGCTGTATCCAGGATTAACCCTTTTGTCAAATTAAATTAGCTGGAAATACCATGGGGTTGTGCTCCCATGCCCCTGGCCTGTGAAACTATTGCCCAATTTGGTATTTCTCTATCTGGTTATGGATAGAGTGATACCTCCCTCCCATAATCTCATATATCAACACAGTGCCTGCATCCAGCCCTGCTTTTCATTACTGATGAGGTTCACCAGGAGGAAAACAACTAACTGACTGTTCATACTAGGAGAGTGTCAGCCCAGTTCCACTTGAGTGTCAGGCCCAGCTTGGAAGTGACTTGGAAGTAAGTACAGGTGTCCTCAATCAGAATGCTCTTCAAGCTGAAAGGCATGGCAATCCTGGAAATTTGAGGGGACAAAACAGATTGCAGTGAAAAAAAGACTGATGAAATCCTTACAGATATATAGGAAGGAAAACTAGAGTTAAAAGGAACTAAATAAGACATGGGAACACTCTTTGCAAGGTCAGACTTTGTCCATACAATGTATTACATTGTCCACTGTGTCCTTTTACCAACCTTAATCCATTACACAATGCATTTTGGTCTTGTGTCAATACTACATCAGCCACTCAGCTGATAGAAAGCAGCCAAACCCAAGGACTTAACCCAAAAGTTTATAAAGAGCAAGATGAAAATATTGGGAAAATAACCCTCCACATAAGGACACTGCAGGTTGTCATCATCCTTCCAGGACCTCCTTGATATTTGGGATTCACAAACAACTCTGTTCTCCTCTCTGTTCTCTGTTATGGATGTACTCATGCAACTCAAACCTACATTATTTTCCATCTTACCAAGACAATTACCATTCTGTTTGCAACAGTCTAAAAACTTAGAAGTTGAGAAAATGGCTAGGAGAGAGGCGATTTTTTTGCCTCTTTGATTTAGAAGACACATATGGGCTTCAGTGCTATAATTACAACACAGTGGTGCTATTCTATATTTGGTTGTTTCTAGAAGCCTGTCAAGACAGCCCATATGCTTACAATTTTCTCTTCAACAAAATTATGAGGGGTTTTCCCAGAGTCAAAGGTTGCCTAGGCCCTTCATAATTTTTTGCTGGGACCAGGACTCTGCACTTCTCATGAGGACTGCCCTTAATATTGTGTCCAACTTTCAGCTATTGTTGCATATGATTTTTACTTCGGGAATATTTTTACCCTTCTCTTTGCAGTTTCCTTTGTGCTTCACTTTGAATTGGAATTAAAGGTGTGGATTTTGACTTCTAAAAATTCTTTTCTTATAAGAAGATCCCTGGGCAAGTTGTGATCTGCAAAGCAGAGCAATTTTCTAGACTAATCTATCTGTAAATGGAAAACTATCCCTAAAATAACCATCTGTTCCTGAACAGCAATATAAAACAGTAGGGTTAGTACCACAGAAATAATATTTTGAGAAAAAAGAAAAAACCACCAAGCTTCTACATATCTAAACTTATATAAAGTGTTGGGGGTTATGTACTTTCCTCTATCCCTCCCTCTCTAATCAAAGCAACATTAAGGAAACCTTAAAACATCTTTTTAAACCTCAAAACATCATCTGGTTTTATAATATACATATTGCTTTCTACTAAACTTGTTGGTCCCTGGACTGTGTAGTTTAGTTTAAATGCTTCTTGCCTTCTCAAACCCTATGGGGGGACTCTTCACAATACCCTGTTCCAAAAGCTATGAACATCTCATACACAGCCATTGCTTTCCAGTCAGACCACCTAACATGTAGCGATAAAAATGCAGCTAAAAACAATATTTCAGTCTTTACTCACTTCTTCCCGTTCACTGTGATTCCCGTCTCCTTCACCTCCAGGACCACTCCATCAATGGTGACAGTGAAGTAGATCAGGAAACTGTTCTTGGCACTGCGCCTGATCTGAATGTTAAAGTCCTGGTAGCTGTCATTGCAGTGTGAAGCAAAGACATATGTGCAGGTTCCAGGAAAAGTAAACTTTACATGGTCAAATGTATGGAAGTGGAAATTGCCCCAGGTGACACATTCACTCCTACTGAGAGTAGAGACCTGGACTAAAAAAAAATCATAGGAGGGGAGCTTAGAAATTCACCCCATATGAGGTAGGTGCTTGTCCTTTTTTTGCTGAAAAACATTAAAGGGGCAGATTTTCAAAGGCAAAAATGATAACTCCTGGAAGATACTAGCCTTTGGGAAGCAATTTCATCTCGCTGAACTTTTGAAGTCCATGACTTTTGAAGTACAGAGATACCTGCAACGTGAGCAGATTAACCCAATCTCCTTTGACGTTAAGAGTGAAAAGCAGAAGTTAACAGTGAAAAGCTGAAGAGGTTCAGCTTCCTCATCTTACATATATGCCTAGCAAGAAGATGCTGTAAACCACATGCATCTCTCCATTGTCTAGAAAGGCTGTGTCTATATTAATGCTATAGACATATTTGCACTGTAGATATCTAAAGTGAAGTGAGGAGAATCCCATTCTGGATGTCTAAATCTCATTTAACTCAGGCAAGACTTTGTGTTGAGTGCTTTCCAGGAGATCTCACAGGTGGCGTGAATTTACAGCAAAGTGGCAGCTGCAGATCTCAGTGGTTGAGGCTGCTACCAGCCTCAGCTGTTGACTAAGAGAAATTTGGTTTTCCTTCTCAACCAAAACTCATGTTTTGGACCTCTAAGCTGTACCTCTGTTAAAGGTATAGATACATAGTCTAAGTGCATGTAAGACTTTACTTCAGAAAGCAATTTTCACCCCACTGAACTTCACAAAGAAAACATGAATCACCTTGAATTAAATTCTACATGCCTGCTACAAAATGCTTTCAACATTTCTTCAGAAAGAATGACAAATAAAGGAATGACAAATAAAATTTCTTTGTGTTGTTCAGGTAGCATGTTTAGGACTATCAACACAGCAACATCCACCATAGATCAAATCAAAAACAGTTACTCATTTACTCAGTGAACTCTAAAATCTTATTAAATATTCCTGCCTAAGAATCAGCAGGGGAGAACTGAGAAATTCAGATCCTTATGTTATAAATGTGCAGCCCAAACTCAAGCACCCAGTCAGTCCTTGCAGAAAAAGCTTTTTAAAGGGACTGCTACTGTCATAGGTGGTTGCAGCACTGAAGTGGAGTAGGGCAATTTAGCACTTTTCCACAGAGTTGCGAGGGCAAATGAGACAGTTTGGCTATCCTGGAAGTGAAATTGCTGGAATTACTAAGGCAGCAATAACTGGTACATCAGCTGTGTATTAAGCAGCTGGGAAAAGTATAAGACATTAAAAATCAAACCAGGAGGCAGCAGTGCAGCAGACCACAAAAAAATGTGATTCCTGCTAACGCAGCATTTCATACTGGTCAGTCAAGCCTAGCTGGTGATATGGTAAATACTTCTTTTAGGAAGAATATGTGTGAAATGTGTTGAAAAGGGTGTCACCATTTTTTTAATTTGTTTTTTGGTGCAAACTGCATTCAGAGAGTCTCCTCTTTAAGTTTAGTCACTTAGGATATAAAACAGTTGACATACTACCTAGTAATGAAAGAAGAAAATAAATACCTAAATGGTTGACAATCAGGATAAAAGTGTACAATGTTTAACAGTATCTGGTATGTCTAAAGCTCTTCCGTGAATATATTACACATTTTCATTTGTCAACTCTATTTCTCACCTATGGAGAGCCATATGAGAGCAAGTAATGCAAGAATTAGATTATTTTCTTACCTATCTGAACTGGTTCTTTGCCCTTGCAAAAACTCCAAATTAGGCAGAAGATCCAAAATGATCTCCCGTTTTTTATTTCCATCTTGCCATGAAGTCGTAACTTGAAAATCCTTTCAGGGAAGTGTTTTTTCTTGGCTTATAGGCAGATTTTTTATAGTCCAGGAGGTTGGCATGAGAACAAAACACTGATGGCAGGGTCCCTGAAAGGTGGAGCTTCATTAAATTTTCTTTCAGTCATTCATTATTAGCACCCAGAAACCTCCTCTCTTTCAGACAGGACAGGTATCCAGTTCTTTCTTGCTTTATGGAGACAGAGAGCTGTCTGTTTCTACTTTCCTCCTTTGAAAGTAAGTCCCCTCACCCTCCTCCTACAATTATTATTTCTTTGGCATCAATAGTTTTTATTTTTTATAACATCTGATCAGTTAGGAGCAATCACTGACCTCTTTCAGAGTTTTTCTCTGTCTTGCATATCAGCAGAATCCCCCATCACAAGAAATATGTTTGTTGCCTCTACCAGCTTTAATGGTGACTTCTAAACAGAGCAAAAAGTATTATCAGGTCAGGCATAATGTATGGTTTATTTAGAGCAAAATCTTTTGGCAGGAGAGTATTGCCCTTTAAGAAGTGTATCCAAAATATCTTACAAGAAAAGGCCAGATCTACTGCTTCAATAGACCAGAAACAAAACCAAAAGTGTAAAAATTCTCACCTCAACTGCACAAATAGGATTTAATTTATTCTGTATGCACACAGAACTGGTGGATTCTCCAAACATCATAAGGGAGCAGTGCCCAAGTCCCATCATAATGTAGACCACAGTTCGTTCCTTCACCACCTAAAATACACTGCTATGAAAGGGTCCCTTGGTGCCCTCAAAGTACTTTAATACCCTACCACATGCCCATAAAAATTCAGTCAGCTCAGTCATGAACTCTACAGCCCCTTGTAGGACATCCTACAGGGGTATTTTGATATCAGTAATTTTAGAGTCCTTTCTAGAGATTTACTTTCTCTCTTGACACAAACTGACCTTGCATTTCTTTTCCTCATTTGTGCCACGGGGGAACTGCTCCTAACAAGAGAGGAAGCTTCTCACCTACTCCCAGAAAATCAAACATGGATAACAGACATTCCCATGCTTCCAGCTGTTCTATCCCCTTTGGGAAAACAGTAAAGTCAGAGTGATTGCCAGTAGTTAAATGGGCACAGATACAGTTTAAGGTGGACATAGTTTTGCCCCTTCTCACAAGGCCTCAGGTCAAGCCTGCCCATGCACCCATTGGGGAATAATGAATGCCTTTTATCTGGTTGGCAGGCAGCAAGCTGGGCCTTGGGAACAGGGTCTTGCTCACTGCTTTGCCAGACTTTGTGCTATTGCCAAAGTGGAGTGTCCCAAAGCTGGCCCACTGCTGCTGCCCTACACAGGTACAAGGTGCTTTACAGAATTGCAGGTGACAGCATCTGCCAGACAAAGATTTGCTGCTGCCCTTGCTCTAAAGAAAACTCTGCACCAGCGTGTGTGAGCATTGTGAAGGACATGAAACATGAGTTCGTGTTACCCCTTTGCCACTGTCCATGTCTCATTAATTCCATTGTCAATGCACTTGAGGCAGGGCGCTACTGGAAGGCAGTTCTTGAAGCCCTGCCATTTTGGCTGGAATACAGAACCAACAGACTTTATGGCGCTGGTGATAGAAGTCATGGACTGCTGCTGCTTTTCCTTTTAATCACAACACATCTTCTCTCCTGATCTCTGTCCAAATAGGTACAAAGTTAGGAGAATATCTAGTAGTTAAATTTAACCATGAGAATATGACATTAGAAATATGAGGATGATCTGAAATTGAATATAGTGAAATATCAACACTCAAATTCAACAGATTCTCCTGGTCATTTTTATACTGAGTTCTTGTTCAGGCCACAGAACAAGGCTAGGGGCAGGTGTGGGGAAGGGCTGTGAAGCCCAGGAGGAAAAGCATATAGGTCAGTAGACTGCAGATACAGACTAAGAGAGTGTAGTTGAGGGTAAAGATGGATAGCTGAAATACATTAATTTTCCAAAATCAATGCTAGTGTCAAAATCCAAATGCAGAACTCTGCTGAGATAAAGACCATGTTTCTTCAGTCACTGTCCTCTTCCTTACCAATTCCCACCCAAGAAATCAAAGTATCTATTTCATTCATTTTGGTATGAGAGTAGAAGGAAGAATCAGACTCTAGGAATATTATTCCTGACTCTGGAAAAAAAAAAAAAAAACCTTTATTCCCACTGAACTGCACAAAAGCAGCAGGCAGCATGTAATAACTTCTTGCCAAAGATACCCTTCAGTTTGGAGTAGTCCTTTGATGACAAAGACATAGTGAGGTTGACCTCTGCAACTTCCAGTCCTTTGTGTTCTACATGTGGGGTGATTCAAGGTAATGTGAGGATCGGCAGGAGGAATGAGCTAAGGCATGCTTTCCCCCTGTAAGTCCCACTTAGCACTTAGGCCTGGGAAGAACATGAACAGCGCATATTAAAAGTTTTCAAGGAAAAGGCAGAATAAAACAAATGATTCATTGAACCAACATTCACTTATGCTCTACACAGCAGAGATAGTAGTATCAGTCATCTGGGATCCTACCCTGAGAAAAGCAAGAGCAAAACTCTACTCAGAGAAATAGGAAACCCAGTCCTCTTGCTCTGTACCTAGCCATTTTCTTACCTCTGCTTGTCTGCTCTGTCATTTATGCCATTCCTTTGCCATTTCTTGGGGAGCAGAGTTTCTGTCAATGACTAACCAGAGCTGCTGCTTCTGGCTTCTCCACAGATACTGCGGGCTACACTCCTTAGAAATCACTGGTTTCTTCAATCCTCTGCAATGATTTCAGGGCTACTGACAGGGGGAGGATATTTGCATTCAAATGAAGTTTTTATATTCAAGCGTGGAAACACTGAGGTTTTCAGGAGAAATACATGGACGCTTTTCAGAAGGAAATGCACACTGACAGCGAGTTTACAGGCTGTGTTGATCACTTACCACTGAATCATTGCTATTGGCACACAAGTTATAACTACAACCCCCACAGTGACAAAGTGGGATTAATAACTCTTCCCTTTATTGGACCCTGCAGGATAAGAAGCCTTCCCTCTTCTGCAGCTGTATTAGCAAAAAGAACAACTCCTCTTGGCCCCTTTACAGCCCATTTCATGGATCATTTGCCATTAAAGGGTATGTGATTTTAGTAAATACAATAGGTAAATATTAACTCAGTTTCTTTACCACCACTGACTCACTGAAGATAAGCCATCATGAAGCTAATGTAATACACTGGTGACTCATAAAAATATACTTTTGCTATAAACTTGGTAAAAGACATACTCAAGTAGGAGGTGTCTGGTGGATCAGTGCCCTTCATAGCCAGCCACTGTACTAAAGTCTGGCAGTTGTGTTTGTATCACATTCTTCTGTCAAAAGGGGATGATGATTCCATATGTGCTGTAAAGAGTTATGGCCATCCTGAGTCAGTTCAACACTGGGAGGTTGAGCTTGGAAATCCTCTAACAACCTAGTTCATTTCAGGCAAAACTGGTGCTGTTCCTTGAAATTATTATCTACTATAAGATGGTGTTTTACAAGCACTGCCTAGAAAATAACCCTAGAGAAATTATGTGTGCTCTGTTAACAAAGTAATGTTAGCCAGGAAAACATTTCACTTGTCAGGCAGTTTGTGCCAATAATCCACATGATAAAAAACATCCAAAGTAATTTTGGCAAAATATTTTACATAACTGGTAGTTATAACAGTCAGTAATTACCAGTAGAATTCAAGAACAACATGAGTTATCCTTTTTAATCCTTTGCATGATATCATAGAATTTAGGAATGTTACATTAAAGATTTATTTGAGCTATCAGATTTGTGTCTACCACACAGTTTGAAACAGATGTCATTAAGTATAAGGTGATCTGTAGCAGGCAGTGGGAAAGGAGGGAATGGATATCTGCCATTAATTATCCCTTAAAATACATGATGAATGCCTTCAGTATTTCAGTTTTGGTAGGAGGTGGTTGAATGTTTTCTTACATTTTGCCTTAGAATGGACACAAAGCTCCTTAACCTCTAATCTTGCCATAGGACTCCTTGACTTTTTCTGAACAAATCAAGGACATTAGTTATTCCTGTTTGCAAGGAATAAGTCCAGCTGCTCTTTTCTGTTTTTCTTTAAGAAGATGTAGATCTTTCAAAATCCACATAAGTAATGACACGGCTGATTGGTGCTCATGCACACAGGTCTCTTTGACCTATTGGCACTTCCTCACGTAAGAGAGACTCCCTGCATAGAAAGTCACTTCATCAGGAGGTTGAACCCTAGAGATTTTCTACTTGAAAGGTTTTACTTTAAACAACCTTCCTGGTGGACAAATATGGGGTAGCAGAACAAAGGGAAGCATATGAATTTTCTGCTTTAATATTTAGAACTTCCATGGCGTTTAGGCTAGAGCAGATTCTACCTCTTTTTAAAAAGGAATTTCTTATTTCCTGGGTACCAAGATAATTCAGAAGAGGCCATTGCATGCTTAATACTGAAGTCTCTATAACCTTGAAATTATATGAAATACATACCCGGTAACCATGTCCACCATGACTGAAAGTTACTGCAAGCCAAAAGAAAGGCTAAGAGATGGGGCAGAAAACAAGTTAAGGTGGGAATCTAAGCAACCTTGGCCTAGGGGTTTTTGTGTGGAAGGTAGAATTAACCACCCAAGAACTACCTGCGCTTACGTTTTGCTCAGACTCCCTGTACTTTTAAGGAGAAGAATGATCATACAGATCCCATAGATTCTGCAAAAAAAAAGGGCAAGAAATGCTCAGCTACGCTAGTCCAAATGGACAGGCTATTGAAATTTAACTGCTGTGTCAGGTCACAGGCACTGTGTAAAGCCACATTCCTTGATCACTGTTCCTGTTGCCTTTTGTTACTGCTTAAAGGAAAGCTGCATGGAGCACAGGTGCTCCTTCTCAGTGCCAGCTCTGCCATACTTTCTCTCTGCTTGAGTTTTTTCAAAGCCTTAGGGTAATGAAAACATCACAGTGGTGATTTTTAGTGTTCTAGAGACTAGTTTGTGAAAAGAATTCAAGCATTTTATGTAAGAGTGCTGAAACACTGGAACATTACAGGGAATTCAGTTTGTACAAAGCAGATTTTAGAAGCATGATGCTGAAAAAGAACTTATGGGATTTTCCATATTAGTGATGGAAATATGGCTTAATCTGCTTAGACCTGTTTGGACCTTAGTCTGCAAGGTTGCAAGTTAAGAACTTAGGTGTTTGTGGTAGCCCGAAAAGAGTAAGTTAATTTTGGAAATTTGGCCCTGGAAGAGGGTTGCTCAATTTTAAGAACTTGTTCTGCCTTAAAATATCCCCCTACCCCTCAAAGCTTCCACTGGGAGGTGAAATTTCAGAAACAGTATATCAGTGTTGCAGTTATTTAAACATATTTCGTTTTTTGTCAGACCTAAAACTACAAGAATGTTTTTCCCTATGATCTCAGAGTTTTTAAGTCTGTTCTGTCTTTTCTTGGTATCTGAGTTTGCTTTTCCAGACAAGTGCAACAGTACATAACAAGCACAGTAACTGCACGATTATTTACTTAGGGTTTTGCCTTTGCTAAAGTCCTTTCACTGGGACATATGTGCAGAGTTGTATGTGCTTAGTTCAGTGAAGTGCGGTCTAGCAAAGTACACTCAAATGGAAAACACACTGAAAATTTTATCTTACCCTTCCCACAGAACAAAATAATACTATTAAAGAACATAGTTAGATCAGAAGATAAGGCAGTTATTAGATCAGAAACCCCTACCTTGTATTATTTTGGGAAGAATTCTTCTTGGTTTGCACGTGGCTTTTCCCCTCTTTCTGAATCCCATCTGCCTCACCTCAGATAGCAGCAGTGATTTTTTGCATATTGCTAACAAGTATTTTCCTTTCTATCTCTGGTGTTCTCAAAACACTTATCCAGTAATGCTTCATAAAACAACTGTGCTCTCTTTATGAGCAAATCTTCTGTGAACTCCTTTTTAACTGCAGATGGAAGTTCTCACTATGTTGCTGAAGAGTCCTATGAACAACACTGAGTTTCCAGTGCACCTCCAAGGGACTACGAGGAAATTGTTTGAGATTAAAACTATCTCAGATGAGAAGACTACAAGTGGGAATGAAACCCATGTGATTTTGGAGAGCAGGAGCTGGGGCCTTGGGTTTTGGTGCCTTCAAAGGCTGTGTGACTGGAAGTCCTACTTGCCTCCCAAGAAGGCTTCCCCATTTTCCAAGACAAAACTGAAACTGTTAAGTACTGAGAGGGGAAGAAAAAAAAACAGAACAGAGAAACCTTTTACCACCAGTGAAAGTGGGAGTCTAGACAGAAAGTCTGGAGGAGGTGAACACAGGACTCAGGCAAGGAGACAAGACATGGGTTCTTGCTACTGCTCTCTTTTTTGCTAGACTCCAGAAGACAAGGCAGTTCCTGGAGAATAGAGTATTTCTTTGAGGACAGAGAGAGTCAAGCCCACTCCCTTCCAGCACTAATGCTTTCTATGGAGCTTCCAGGGTCCTTTGTGGTAGGTCTGACCTGGAAGACAATGAGATCAGAAGATTCCACAATCTTGTGAGTCTCTAATGTGCTGATATCACCCTTTCAGAGAGGGTCATGGGAGACATTTCCTCAGTTTTTTTTCTGGGTTTGCCAGAAGAATATCCTCTTGTGGCCTGCAGACCAGCAGCTCTTGCTTAAGAAACAAAATGCTTCCTGGGATCAGATAATACACATCTCAATTTACTTCCAAGAGGGTTGTGAAGGGGAGCAATAGTGCTGCTCACTGCCACTATTAGCCTTTGTAGGGATACACAGTTAAAGTTTCTTTCTTTCTTTTTTTTCCCAAGTACTATCAGTGGATTTCTCCACTGGAGAAAGTTTAATCTGTTCAACTCTGTCATCCAGTTCCATTAGAAATGCAGGTGCAAACTGAACCACAAAGTTCTAAGGTGACTAAGAATGCAGAAGTGGGTGGTGGTTTGACATGTGCAGTGTGACCTGGAACTGCCAAGAACTTGTAAGCAAGAATTCTCTGACAGCATGTGCTTGTGACCCAGCACCAAAACTGAGAGGGCTGCCATAATCAGAGCACTGTAAAAAACAACACCTTGCATGTAAATTCTTGTCAGAATAATTGTCTTTCCAGGGCTTACTAAGAGCATATACATGGCTGTGGGGAGAGATCAGCATTCATTCTTCTCAGAAATAAAACTCTCTATGTGATGAAATAAAAAGTCCCTTTCAAGGCAGCTTGCTTTTTTGTTATGAAATGACTTTACATTCTCAGCCATAGACTGCCCTGCAGTGGTGAAGCTAAAATCTGCAGCCTTACTGACTTTTATCCAAGATCTTTAGAATTTCTCATTAAGAAGTAGTTTACCCATCACTAGAAGGGACAGGAAGAGCCTGTGCAAACTACAGACCAAATGAAAAAGAAATGAAACAAGGAAGATTTTATATTTCAATGTTAATACAGTGTGCAGCAAAATGCCACTATTGACTAGTAATATTTTATCTCTTTTTCATAGGAAACAAGGCAGATTTGATCACACCTTGTATCTGTCTCCAGAAGTTATTTGCTGACTTCAGTCAAATTTAACTGTAAAAATGAAAATCTCATAGACAACTACATGTCAACAGATTTTAAGAAAGGCAGTTTTTGTGAAAAGTTCAAGGAAATGTATGGTTCTAGTGTCAGCATAGAAATTGTTGGATAACAAAGGATCCACAGAGGAGAGTGACTTTGTATGTGCCCTGGGAGGAAACTCTGTCACATCTTACAATGAATGTAGAGATAGAAATCCTTAGAAACTAATTCTTAGAAACTAAAGCAGAAACTTAGCTTCCTTTAATCTGCAGATTGCTCTGTAAACTGACAAAACGTCCTTCTTTTTAGATCAGCTATCTCTCCAACTCCAGAGAAATCTGCTTTCCAATCATAGTTTTGTAATGCTGAAAAAAATACGGAGTTTCATTTTCTGCACATCCTTATCAGTCTTATAAAAAGGCAGAAATCTTATTTGCCTTTTAAGCTGCAGTACATTTGATAGTAGCAAAAAATGGTGCCACCAATCCTTTAGGTAGCAAAGATGTCAGTATTGGGGTTGGCTATTGCCGATAAAGATTTCATTAATAGAGACAAAATAAACCCAAAAGCTTTTTTTTCACTGCAACAGGTGTGGTTTACCCTCACTGTACTCTAAGATGATTCAAGAGAAATTAACATCTTCCAGTTACCTGTTTCAGCTCCCCTTACAATAAGACAAACCGGCACTCCTTTAGATTTGTCCTTTGTTGAGAGACAAATTAATATAAAAAATGGCTATTGTTTTCCATTTTCTGCAGAGGAAGCCTAGGATTACTAGCTTAGTGATGGGCATCTGTTTTAAAAATACTGGAAATTGGAGAGCTCTTACTATGTAGCAATTGTACATCCTGAAAGCACGGTGAGTGATCTTCCTATACTTTTTTTAGTGACAATACATAATTGCAATGAACTGAGACAGTTGCGACATACAGAGCTCTGCTAAAGTAAGTTCTGGTGCTGAACTAGAAGTCTCTCCAAGTCATCTGAATAATTTCATGATCATTATTCATCTTTGCCTTTGCTTTGGCAGAGAGCATCATATTCTCTCCCACCTTATAGACTGGGTCTTCTGAACAGAACAATCTGATCAGCTTTTAAGGAGCCAGGAGTAGAAAGGAATTTAGGAAACCACTTGACTTCCTATAACTTGAAAAATAAGTTTTCTTCTTTCTTCAAACTCAAACTCATCAAGACTGTATAAGTACAAAAGCCATGCTTTTTGAGATGTTCTTTTAATCATTCAGAGAAAAATAAGATTTGGAAAGGAACCAAGAGGTTGTGCACTTGTAAGCATACATATTTGTGTTCTTATTTTGTTCACAAATAAATAGGGCACAGTTATTTAATTAGAGAACAAACAGGATGTAGTTACTGGGAAAAGTAAAGTTCAAAAGTAGTCAAGGAAGCTAAGAATGGTTCACAGTCCTTTTAATTAATGATGCCAGGGTTTTTTTGCCTTCATTTTGATGTTAAGCTGATGGCTCTCTTGATCCGGTTTGGGGTTCTCGCCTTGTAATTTTCTTCATTGTTCTGCAGCTCACTGGACTGTGGCCTGGCATTCAGTGTCTTGACAGCTGCAGCTCTCCACATAGAGGTACTTGTGTGACACCGAGTGCCCACCGGGGCATTTCAGAACCACGTGCTTCTCAGTGGCGCTTGTTTCTCTGCAGCAGGAGCAGCTGTGGTCCATAGAATTGGCCTCAGCAGAGTATCTGTCAACATGAAAAATGGCAACATTACTCGGTGTCAGAAGCCAACACACAGGAGAGGGTGAAATCAGGTACAGAACTCCTATGAGAAGAGCCACAGTTGTGGCTAATGGAAGTGCTAAGCTCATCTGACAGAGCAGTGATTATAAAATGCCTAACCCAATCAGGGCAGTGTTAACATGAAGGGGAAGTAGCAGCTCTTTCTGTTCCCATCTCACTGCAAAGTATTTTTTGCACTCTTGTGTTCATCAGCTTCCTAAGCACCATTCCTAACCTGAAGAATCTGTCAATATCAGGCTATATACTGTGACAAGATCCATCTTTTTCTTGTATTTGGTAGAAGCAATTCCAGCAAGACCCTAAGATGATCAGGAATTTCAAAATACTAATAAACTTCCTGGCTTCTCAGAGTTCCATGTGATACTAAAGATCAGTTTTCATCCATGTAAGGTGCACTGTGGCAGACTCAGTGATAGGCAGTAGGTGACAGTTTCTTTGGAGAGTTAAGAGTTGTTTTTCCAAAGTTTTAGTAGCTCACTACCAGGTGTCCTACTAACCACTTCCTTATACCAATTTTTAATATAGTCTCTCATTCCAGAGAAAAATGTACAGTCGAGTCACTCTACTAACACCACACCTAAAGCATCCATTTTCTCATTTCTTCATTGTATAAAAATTGTGCATATTTGAAACTTCCTTTGAAAGATGTATGTGCATTTCATTTTAGATGTTAACTGTTGAGAAGCAGCTTTTCCACTTCCAGTTGTCAAGTCTGACTGTTCTCTGGGCTCATTCTCATTACAGGAAATAATCCATGTTCTTTTGTGATGATTTCTAGCCTAGGTGGTCTGACACAAAGCCAGCTCTTAATGGATGAATAGGCCTTATCAGAGCTGTCTGAATCCCAAGACAATTTAATACACTTTTCTGCTTAGTATTACGACAAATCAGCTCATCAGTCACAGATTCCATGATTTTATGTCCATGATTCATGAAGCAGAAGCAGTTCTAGTTCTTCTACCATTGTGTAGTCTACTATTTATTGTTCCTTTTATATAAACAAGCTCAGTGCCACCAGGACTTAAATCTCATTGTCTGATGAGTTTACTTACAGCGAGAAGGTTCCACATGTTCCTTCACATTCAGTCAAGTCAACTCTGTCCACAGAGCGGCAGCCATTGTAGACAATAAAATCTTTTCTGTGGCGCACAGAGCATGGTGTGCGGCTGTCCAGAGGGGCACCTGCAGGGAAAGGGCAAAAAATGCTTTCAGTGAAATAGCTCCAGAAATCCCTCGACCTCAGCATTCCCTGGGCTTCACTAGCGCACTCAAAGAATTGCCTTAAGTAGTCTTTCTGCTTCAGCTTCAACTTCTCCAGAGAGATCAGACAGTGAAAGCTTGGAATAACAAATATAAACATAGAAGTATCTATTTAAATACAAATTTATCTGGGAAATGGGCTGATTTAAGAAGACAATTCATTCTCTGTATTGTTGATTCAGATACACTGGCATACTTACAGGTTCTGCAACAACCGTTAGGTAAGAATGAAATAGTTCCCTAAAATAAAAAAGAAACAAAAAATTACATTATATTATTTTTCTATATTAAAAATGCATTAAGGCAAAAACTGAGGAGAGCAATTCTTCAGTGGCTGGAAATAACAAGTGAAATCTGATTATTGTACTGTAACATTGATCTAAATAAGCAAAGAAAACAGCCTCTTCCTGACTTGAAATTTATTAACTTACAAAGGATTTTGAAAATACAAACAATTCTTTGAAGGAAGTCTACAGTTAACATAATGAAATTTTTGCTCAGAAGCAATTCCAAAAAATGGTTTCTCAGAGTCCTCTGTATTTGAATGGGGACTATGCAGAGTGTTACTAGCAGCCTACTTACTGACTGAACAGCTTGTGTTTCTGTAACATTCAAGGAAACCTAGTTCTTGTTGAGACAGAACTCCAAACAAAGCAGTCAGCAAAGATTCAGTATCTTGGTGCTGACCAGTATTTTGGCTACTGAGAGACAGCTACCAATTATACCTGGGTGAATTCTCACCCGGGTATCTTATCTTATATACTCTAGAGGGCTGTGCATGGATGCATCTGGAACTTCTGCCCTTAGGACTGAGAAATTATGACGAAAGGCCATCAGAGCTAAATTTTATTTTTGTTGTTAGTTAGATGGCTGAAATAAAATGAAGTAATCTATGTATGGAGGAGAGGGTAAATTTTCTATTTTTACTTACAGGTTTGCAGCTCTCCTCATTGAATGCTGGACAGGTAATCTCAGATGTGGAAGCGATAAGCTGGTCATGACTATTTACACAGCTATAAATGGTGCAGTTGTTGTGAGGATCATTTTTAAAGTCTCCAGGCTGAAAGTGAAATGCAAAATGTTATAAGGAAAGCTGAAGAGAGCTTAGACAGAAATTTTCTTGCCCTCTGATAATGACTTTCATCTTGTTTCCTCGTCAGTTATTTTTAGGTTAACAGCCATTTGGGATACAGATCATGACATGGATTGCAATATGCAACATGGAGAGAATGTCAGTTTTATATGGCATTTTTCTTGAGAAAGAAAAATGTCTCTAAAGTACATGGAGTACTTTAACAAAATCATCCATGCCAATGGACTTTGCCTTCAAAACGCCAGACTGTTTTATGTTAATTAAGAAAGACTCTAAACCTTCATCCTACTAGGGCAATAGAATTGTTTCATATGCAGGCTTTAATAGTGTTTTTCAGCATATAGAAATCAAGTAACATAGAAAAGCCCAAGCTTCCAGACTATGCAAGAAAACCCCTTTCAAGGGTATTGGATTTCTCATTCCAGGAAGGGCCTTACAGTTAATTTTATTTCATGAGACCTACCTTCAGGTCAAAAAGCTAGGTTTTGCTTTAGATGAGATTTTGATCTTTCAGGTGCAAACTTATACTAAAGTCTTGTCTCTGGCAAGGAGGTTGTTCCCTTTCTGGAACTGGGAACTTTACAGATTTGGTGGAGAAGTAAGACATAGAGCATACTTACACTCAAGATGAGTTCAGAATTTTCTACTGTGTGTATAATACACTTGGTCTGCACACATTTTCCACAGCATTCACCTTTCACTGGTTTAAGTTCATATCCCTAGAAATTAAAAGTAATTAAAAACAATAGCACTATAATTTTTGAGAAATAAATGAAAACATGTGAATCCATTAATTGATTACACTTTGAAGTGCACTCAAGATTTGTGCCTTTTTGTATTCCAAACCACAGGAGACAAGTAATAGAAGCAGGTTATAAATGGAATAAAGCACTAGAATAAATATGCATAATAATTAAATATTACTCCACAAGGTGGTCTACAGAAATTTCCCAGCTAATTCTGCCAGTGTGAACTGAATGCTGACAGTTACACAGTCAATCTCAGGTAGCAGATTGTTCAAAGAATAGTTGATATCCATGCTGGAGTTGGTCTCTGGGTTTCAACTCCCTCTCCTCTGCTTAATATCACTCATGGATCAAACTGGAATTCACATATATGGGTGTTTTGGGGTCTTTTGTTCCTTTAAGTTTGCCACTTACTGGTTGACATTTTGTGTTGCAGGGGACATGTTCACAGGAGATGATATTCAGTTGAGTGCTGACATTAATATCATTCGTGCAGACACAATTCCGACACTTGTCAACAAAGACTGAGGAGTTGGGCTACACATTTTAAGGAAAAAAAAATCACATATTAATGAGTTAATAAATGTCTGTTTAAACATTTAATATTTTTTTTAAATCTGTAAATGAAGCAATGAAAAAGGAAAAAAAATCACAAAGACAACTGGGTAGCTATTTGGCTAGTCATTTAAGAAGACAACATTTTAAATACTGAGTATAATTTAATATGTCTTTATTGAGTCCTGTATAGCAATGACAAATTCTGATATTAAATGAAAAGGTACAATTACTAGACCCAAGAGAATTAGAAATCTAAATTTGGTTAGAATAAGAGTTATTTATATATCTTTTAATTTTTGAAAAGAGTCTTAAAACTGCAATAACATGCTGACAGTAAATGTGGACTGACTTTTTTAAATGTCAGCACACTTAACCCAAATTCCTCTATGATACTGACATACATGCAGCTCTTCAATTTCTTTCCTACACAGGAAATTTTTCAGAAAAGATTTAGGCTTTGTCAAATTGTGATAAACTCCTGACAGAAATTTTAAAATTCCTAAAATATTTGTTGTACTGGATAAACCTTTTCATAGCACTTCTGATCAAGTATACTAACTGTTCTTTAAAGCATTTTTAGAAGACTGTTGAAACAGGAACTTACCAAGAACTCAGCATTCTCATGTACGCAAACCCCCTTGGGAACTGTTAATAAGCAAAGAGTTAGATGTTTAGATAGGAAAAATGAATAAAAAATGTCTTCACCCCACTCCAATCCAACTCATTTCTTCCACAGTGAATCACAATTCATATGGTTATTCCCCAATTCTGGTAGCAGATAGGACATGTATAAAGTATAAAAACTAATACTGCATGTGCAAGAAGGGAAAAAGATTTGTCCCAAAATATGCAGCAGTCCAGTTCATCGCCAAGAATGTCCACTTAACAGATACAAGCACTTCCTTGTTTCAGTTACCAAGAACTGTAAATCTGTCTTCTACTGGGGATGCTTCTAGGGACTTTTTGCTAGATTAAGCTGAGACCATCATCCCAGTTAATTCTGTAGCTGTTCTTACGTGTATTTACAAGCAGGAAATTGAACTTGAGTCACCTGAGCTATATCTGATTGCCTAGTTTCATAACTATAGCACTAGTAACAATTTTAATAGTAGTGAATTTGTAGAATCTGTGTTTAACACCTCTTTCAACAGGCTATTGCATACAGTCTTATTAAGTGTAGTGCTAAATTATGTAATAAATAAAACTATAAGGCTAATCATTGTAATATAATTCCAAGGGACTTACCACATTGGTATACAGGACAGCACTGACCACTGGGAATATAAGAATGAACTTCAAATCCCAGTGAGCACTTGGGGGCTTTAGCTGTGCACAAGCTTGTATTGCATTCTGAGGAAAAAAAAAAAAAAAAAAGAATAAGACAGAAATCACACTAATACACTAAATAACAGCTACAAGAAATAAACACCTATCAAAGTACTTAGGATGAACTTTCCATTGCTAGGAAACAGTCCAGGTTCTCTTCAAAGAAACAAATTGCAGATAGGGAACATGTTTTTCCTCATAAATCCCGGCACTGGATATGGGGTACCGTATTAGTTTATGGTTCTTTTTCTACTATGCAATTATGCTGTGCTTATAAAGTATCACCATTCTATGCAAAGAAGTACTCCATTATTATCTCTCCATTATTTTAGGCAACTGTTGGAAAATGAAAATCCACAGAGAATTCCATAATCTCTCTGCATTTTGCTTAAATAAAATGTAGCCCTGAACACAAAAACTATAGCTTTAGTTATGTTGAGTCCCATAACTGTAAATTCAGTTATACTGAATCATTGCAATATTAAAATGTATTTTCCCTAGCACTGGGCAAGCTGATTTTAAAAAGCATGAGGAAAGATACTATTTTGTGACTCCCTGCTGTAGATCTCTGGTATTAAGGTAGTTCAGTCTTTTTTCCTTTCTATTTCCAAGAGGTATAGAAAGACTAGAAACAAGAGTATAAACTCACTGCAAGTGAAAAGAGGGCAGCAGGAGTCTTTAGGATTGACTTCAGTGACCTCATAGAAGCCTTCTCCATCACAAGTGACCTTCTTTTGTTCACATACATGAGGCTCACATACAATGCCATGTTCCCCTTCCAGGCAAATACAGTCCTGACAGTCCACTGTAAACTTTTCTCCAAACTGCCATTGAAAAACAATAAAATGAGTGATTGCATAGTAGCCAATTAAAAGGAACAGAAGTAAAACCAGGAATACAAAGTATGCAGATGACAAAACAAGATTGTACCAGTGGAGACCACTCTCCTCTCCCCACCCAAACTTCTACTTGAAATCCAAAAGCATACAGCATCATACCTCTCTTGGTATCATATCCACTCCAACACAGCCTGGAAAATATCAAAATAAATTTCCATTACCAGTCATATAACAGGAGGCATCTCTACTATACATTGTATGAGCACTGCATACAGTCAAATCTTTGTTGTATATATGGAAGGAAATAAAGAGGAAACAAACATGCATCCAAGTGAAGCAGTAAAACTCACCACAGGTTTTCACGCAGACATCCACACCAGAGTCATACAACATGGTTCCATTAGGACAGAAACAGCCTTCCACTTGTTTAGTTGATGTCTCATTCTGTCCTCTGTGAGATAAAATGTTCAGAGGAAGACCATTAATGTCATAGGCACATACAGGAGGATTCTGCCAAATAACCTTTCACAGAAAATACAGTGGCAAATGATCTGCACATTTGTGATTGGGGTTTGCAGTGTCTGTGTTTGATATAGCCAAACAACAGAAACAGAAACAGTTCAGGCACCCAGATTTAGGGTCAACAGAATAGTGCTAATAAATTTGACAGTCACTTTAAGACATGAGAGGAGGTTGATTTTGCTCATTCACCTGTGCATTAGATACAACTGAATAGTTGTACAAGTCATAACTAACTGTGAAGGAATTTTTTACCTTGATTTGCAGGTCATCTCTTTAATAGGACCACATGCTCTGTATTCTTTACCTGAAGGACATTTATGAGCTGGAATGAAGAACAAAAAGGAGGAACAGCTCAGTAGCAATATTGTATAAAAGCCCCATGATCTTATGCCAAGAACTTAAATACTGGTCAGTCATTTTCCTATGTATCTATGATAATCTTGAGAAGCAAAGAGGAAAAATTCCAGATAGACTTATGTGTATAAATGGAATAATTTTGTGTAATTTAGCCATAGAGATATAATACTGTACTTTACACTAAGGTGATAAAGCCAAGAGTCTACATCTTGACTATGATTTTTTCGCATAATTTTAGTCTCTTTTGCACAAGTTCTCAAAGGGGAGTGTCATCCTTCCCTTTGTGCTCTTACTACAGATGAAAACTAATGCACATGTCACCAAATAGAGAGTAATTTGCCAATGCCTGCAAAGCATAGAACTGCCTGCATACAAAAAATGTATGTACTGATACAGATGTTTCTGGCACATTCAATACATGTATTTTTTTGCAGGCCGATTTATCATTTCCATTGCTAAAAATGTTACCTGCAAAATTACTTAAGGAGAGCAGCTGATATAATTTACTGGTGCCTTCATTACTCTGAAAGCAGTATGACCTTACTGCTGAAACAGTTCCACATAATCTTCCTTAATAATTCAAGATGAATTACTATGGCCAGATACTTACAGCATACACCATTGGTATATTTTCTCCAGTCAATGCATGCGCCTTGATCAGCACAGATGGCAGCATAGATCTGCAGACTTGAGCATTCCAGGTCTAGGTTGGGAAGTACACAGCTATCAAAAACACAGGCTGCATAGTACTTCTCAGGCTGGACAAATGCATGGCATGGCTTGAACACACTAGAAACAGAAATATTTATCATTATTAGTTACTGAATAATTCATATATTTTTCAATGTGCTTAACATCTTATGATATGGCAACAGTGGATATGGGAGATTAAGGAGATGTGGATATGGACTATTAATGAGAGATCTGTGATAAAAGCACTTATCCAGATAGTAACCTTCCAATATATCTTAAAATATTCTTCCCTCACCTACAAAACACTTTGACACTAACATTTTGAGTCCAGGAGTTGTATATTATTGGGTGCAACCATGTGCTATCTCTTTAAAGTGATTTTGATTTTTTTCTTTTTCAGTTCTGACATAGTGTTCTAAAAATTAAGATCTCTGTTTTCAGCTGGACTCTGTTTTCTGCTAAGTAAATGTGGGAAAAGGCAACAACATGGGACAGGAGAGGGCAGAGAGTGTAGAAGAACATGGGAACATCAGCAATGGTTAATGTGGCAGCCAATGGTTGAAAGAAACTGTCAGCAAAAAATAAAAACCGGAAAAAGAGAAAGGAGTAGATGCAAATCATAAAGATACAAGAAATGGAGAAATAGTTAGAAACACTTTCCACTGGTAAATTAATCCTAAAATTTCCATTTAAATCAAAGACCAAAGCTTGTAAAACCAAGAGGATTGTTACCTTCCCAAAAGAAGCTTGCAGATGGAAGATTCTTTGCAAGGTTGTGTTGGTGTTGTGCTAGGTGAACCTGTAGGAACTAGGCCTGGAGAGCACTGTGGTTTGGAAGGATCAACAACTTGCCAA
Organism: Vidua chalybeata; assembly: GCF_026979565.1. Lineage (NCBI taxonomy): Eukaryota > Metazoa > Chordata > Aves > Passeriformes > Viduidae > Vidua > Vidua chalybeata. The sequence goes on along the minus strand of NC_071535.1, from coordinate 46,301,891 downwards.
TGATCTGCCATGGTTTCACAGTTTTCTGCAATGTTTCCATTTGGCAGCATGCAGTCATCTGCCGTGTTGTTATTGCAAGTGCCTAAGGGTCGTATGGGGAGGAAGAATTCACTCACAGATTTGTTAGGAAATACCATTTATCTTTGCAGCAGGGCTGTCACAGTGGTTTTATGAGAGTGCAAAAATTGGAATAGTAAGCCTTACCACACTGTCCCTGGGTATTGTTGCCAAACAGGCTGTAGGGCATTCTGATAGAAAAGGACAAGCCATTGTAGGTCACGTTCATTTTCAGCTCAGGAATTTCCACAACACGATTTATGCCTGATTCATAGATGCTCACACCAAACTTCTTATAAGGCAAAGCCACAAGCTGGTTGTTTACTGTCACCTAATAAATAAAGGAAAACAGAAAAGAGGCATAAATTTAGTTTGACTTTTCAAAAGAATTGACTGTTTCTTTGTTTTGCAGAGAGAATGTAAAGGTAAATAATATCCTTTGAATTTGTAACAAATGTTCCTGTGTTTCCTTTGTTACTGGAAAGTCAAACTTTTCTTCTCTGAGCCACAAAAAGCCCATTAACCTCTGACAAATGAAGTTATTCAAGGTTTAAACCAGATAAATCCTAACATTCAACAGACTTATTAGAGTGACTATGGCACCAAGGACTCCTCATGAAAGTGGAATATAAAATTCTCCTAAATTCATATGGTATAAAGTTTTAGGTTTTGTGGCATAGAGGGAACGTGCTTATAGGAAAATTAAATAATGGAAATAAGACTAAAACGGTATTATTTATTTCAATACAGTAGCCATGATATACCTGTGAAACTAATACTACTACTTTCACTCAGCAATCAGAGATTTCTTTGCTTTAGAGAAAAAAAAGAGGCCTAAATGTTGTAAATTTCCAGCAATATGTTGCAACCTAACTTGTAATATTCTCACACAGTAATGTACAAAAATAAACCAAACAAACAGGAAAAAGCTACAAAAAGCCCCAAAAACTTCTCACTAATTTTGAAGTCCAAAAACCTTGATATCACATTTAGCAATGGAATAAAAATATAAGTGCCCTACTCTGAAAAATTAAGAAGATGACACAAGTCAAAGGTACAAATGGTGCTTTTAAGAAATGCTTCAGGCCAGCACTTTATTGTTATGTCTACCTTACATTATCTCCTCCCATTCCACGTTGTTTTCCTTTGTTACATTATTGTTAATTATAAATTAACTTATTTTATATCCTTAACTCTTAGCAATTTTTCCACACTTGTGTATTTAGGAGAGATCTGCAAAGACTTTAAATTAAAAAGATAAGAAGTTGTAGAATTTTTTCTCCCCCACATTCAGAGTAAAGAAATGCTTTGAAGCAGTCTAATTTTATAATCTGAACTGTTACTGAATCTAAAACACAGATTAATTTTTTTTCCCAAACCTTGTGAATATAATTATCCTGTTGATGCAGTATTAATATCTGAATCAAGAAATCAATGGTAACATTCTTTAGTACCTCTACTTGTAGAGTATTTGGTTGTGCTGTTGTCAGTCTCACTTCCTGAGTCTCATGTCTCACAATGAGTGTTCGAGGACAGGACACTACATCCCGTGTATCACAATGGTAGTTATCAATGTAGACACCAAAGTTGTCAACTTTCTTATTGATCTCTTCCACAAGGACATATGTACAATTCCCTTGATAGCTGTAGTACAGTCCATCAAAAGTCATGTAATGTGGATCTCCCCAGCCAGTGCAGTAGCCTAAAAAAACATATAGTTAAGTTAGACCTTATGGCATACAAAATCATATCAGACTACAAGCAAAATCTGTAGATGTGGGAAACATCTCAGTGAACTTTGGGCGTTTTAATTTTAATGAAGTGTATATGTCAATGCATGAACTCATTAGCTAGAAGTTATCAATAAAAAACAGGCACTTTCAGTACACAGTTCATCTGACATTAATGACAGACAACTGAGAATAGGATTCACTGTACCACAGATATATCTTTACCAATAGTCTGAACAAGTAACATATATATATATATATATGCTTCTAGCCTATAAATGTCTGCATCTGGACATTTAAATCCTTCTTTGGGAGATCAATTTACTCTACTAACACAACAGTTATTTAGAGATAATGACAACCTAAGCCAATCACTCAATTAGCTAAAAAGAATCAACAGAGCATTCTAACCAACACTAGGACTGAGTCACAGCCTTGCACGATACTTGTTCCCTGATAAATATTGTTGGTCTTGACAATAGTATCGTTTCCTCAGGAGATTAAATATTCAACAAAATATATACTTACAATCACACTCCCAGTGCCAACAGCATCCATCTTCATCCATGACTGGCACAGGAGACAGTCCATTGGCACACGTGGGTTTTGGGGGTGGATTGCAGATTATTGGAATCACCTGGACAATGTTGTCTTCTATACATATAACCTTAGTGCAGTTACAGAGTATCCATGAGTCACCTTGCTGTGTTTGAAGAGAGGGGGAGGGGGGAGACAGAGACAAACCTTTAGGAAGTAGTGAGACTGACAACAGTTATGCCTGAATATCTTGTGCAGGTTTCTAAAAAGCCATATGTTTATTGACAAGTTTTCCCCCATCAGAAATCTGAAAATGGGATGGAAGTGCATCAGTCAGCACTATCTAGGTCAGCAATATGAGCTAGAACAACTGAGAGCTGCTAAGTGAAAAGCATTACTTACAAAAGTCAAGCCAGTAAACCGAAATGAGAATCACCTTTTCTAATTTCAGCTATCTAAAAGTGAGATGTCTCACCTAATCTCATCACCTTTACACCCTCTCTAAAGAACAGTGAAAGACACTGATCAATATGAATGGCCAATATATGATCAATTCCCTTCCACAAATGCCTAGAACAGATTAATATCTAAAGCTATGGTGAACACCAACTGTTCAGGGAAAAATGTCCAAGGTGGTTATGTTCATGCATTATGATTGCATGAGTTTTCTTCTATCTTCTACCAGTTTTGCAGACATGTATAATTTTTATTCCTGCAGATCTACTGAGCAAGTTGGTAGGCATCTAAACTATGATGAGGCTTTAGAAATATACAAGACACGAATTTGTCTGTGTCAAAGGTGGAGGGTTCAAAAAAAAAAAGAATAAAAATAAGAACTCTGAGTCAAATTCCGTAAGCATTTGAATGCAGTGATCTGTTTCACAGTGCTGAAACCAATCTGTGAACCATTCTCCTGAAACCAATCTGCGAACAAGTATGACTCATTCCAAATTCAGCCCTGTGGATTTTTGTTAGGCTGCAATGTAAGCACGCAAACAACTTTTACACACTCTAGACTTATTCAGAAACAGAAATAGAAGAGATAGCTTAGGACCACTTAGCTCTTGGTTTCCTCTTCATCAGAACTATCCTCCAACAAACACTGAACTGAGATCTTTCTCCTTGCAGAAAGCTTTTAAAAAATTATCCTTGAAGAGCTAGTTGCAATATGTAAGCTATCAATACAAGTATCATTGGAAGTCCTGCTGATGCCCAAGAAAACTAAGGAAATAGAACAGACTAATACTTCCTTTCCTATCCAGATTAATGCCTACTCTCTATGTTTCTAACTTTGAAGTTATGTGTCTAGTCTCCATCCAAAGCACAATGAAAGTATGAAATCCACTCACCTCATAAGTTTCATTAGGGAAAATAGTACAAGTTTTTTTAGCAGTGGTTGGTGTTAGACCTGTAGTTGAACTTGAGCCATTAACTGGAGGAGTTGCACTGTGTGTAGAGCTTCCTGTAGTGGTGACTGCAGTTGATATTGTAGTAGGCCCAGATGTAGTAGTTGAGACGGGGGGAAAGGTTTTGAAGGTGGTGGAGATGGTGGTTGTTGTGTTGATTGTGATAAAACTACTAGAGGTGGTTCCTGAAGTGGTGGTAAAGCTTTGTGTTGGAGTAGTACCAGAGGTGGTGGTTGACACAGGGCTGGCTGATGTAGGTGATGTTGGAGTAGTAACAGTTGCAGAGGTCGTCATTGGGGTGCTTGTTTCTGTTCCTACTGTGGTGGTGAGTGGAGTGGACACTGAGGGTGTGGGGCCTGAAGTGGTGGTCTTGGTGATTGATCCTGTTCCAGTGAATGGGGTTGTTGATACTGGTGGTTGTGTTCCTGTAGGGCTGCTTGGTCCAGAGGTTGTGGTGGTGCCAGGGGTGGAAGTGGTGGTAGATAATCCTATTGGATGGCTTGAGGTCCTGGTGGTAGTGGTCTCATGGATAGGTGTTTCTGTTACTGGTGTGGTGCTGGTGGATCTTGAGGGCGTGGGGCCGGAAGTGGTGGTCTTGGTGGTTGATCCTGTTTCAGTGACTTCAGAGATGGTAGCTGTCACTGGGCTTGTTGACACTGGTGATGTTGACTGTTGGCTAGTGGTGTTTGCAGTAGACACTGTACTTATTTCTGTTGTTCTTGTTGTTGGCAGTGGGGTAGTTGAAGGAGTAACTGGAGTGCTTGTCTTTGTTGTCTCTGGTTCAAGTGTCTCTTTAAGACAGGAAGAAAACAGAGTATTTTAAGTAGGGAAATTGCATTTTCTTCCTAATGTCATCTCATTTTCCACTAAGCATATGTAGTTCAACAAGCCTAAGCATAGGGTCTTTAGACAGAAATTGTTTTATTAATGGTTTTGCATCACTGAGGGATTATGAACAAAATATCCTACCTCTTGCATAGGAGACATTGATATAAACACTTTATCAACAATCAGTGTCAGAGGGAACATCTTCTGCAGTATTTAAACTTTATATTGCATGGAAGAGTCCAGCAGTCCAAGATCCCAGGGGAATCCACTGAGTAGATCAATGAACTCTGGTTAATACTGTATTCTGTCACACTATATTCTATGGAAAGACCATTATTCCCTGTGCTGCTCCATGTGGTACGTTCATACCACCATTGATTTTGCTCAGAGTCATTTGATTCTACAGAAACTGAGCCATTGCTGGAGCATTCTAATGTGTTCCATCCATTTCTAATGCCCAAGCCTTTAAGATTACTCACACACAAGCTATTTTGGGATGCTACAAACCCAAAATACACTTTTCTGCTTTTCCACATGGCCAGTTTTCATTATGGTTGCTAATGGAGACTCCTTTAAAATAGTTTTTTATTACGATGTTTAAAAGTGTTCATGATTCTCACAGGCCAGCCTCAGAGCCATCTATTCGTGCTTTTATAGCATGATATAAGTGACACATGGTGGAGAGAGAAGCACTGTGTACATAATAAGAGTGCAGTAATAATGTTAGAGGAATTAAGATACACTGGTTCTGCCACAAGAACAGTCCTTTAATGAAAACTAATTTACATTTGGGTGAGAGCAGGCAAACTCCTTCATGTACTTCATGCCCTTTAAAAGAAGCAGATGAACTGGCACAGTAGGAGATACAACATTGCTGCTGAAATGTTAGCTGGGATATTTTTGAAATATAATTGACTACAGTAGTGCAGAGTATAGAAACTAAAATACAAGTTAAGCTGCCAATAAACACGGCTTTCTAAAATCAGCAAAGAACATGAAACCCTGGGAATTACTTATTGGTTCAGTGGGTGGAACCGTCGGGGTTCTGGTGTTAATTGGAATAGTGGTGGTAGTTGGAACAGTGGTTGTTGTGCTTGGAGGGCTGGTGGTGGAGGTGGTAGTCTCCGGCAGTGAGGTAGTGGTTGTTGATTTTGGTGTGCTCAGTGTGGATGGAGATGTGCCTGTTGGAAACAGCAGGGACAGAGAAAACAGAAAAAGGCACAAAGGCATGAGTGGGACTCAATGTGAACTCATGAGGTAGCTGCCACAGAGCTAGAGAGGTCAGACCACCCTAGCACCAGCCCTTTCTTTCTGGCCCCAAAAAGCACAATATTTGAAATCCATGCACACACAGGGTTGTGTCCCTTCCCTCAGAGCAAAAAGATGGTGCTGGAAGGTGCTTCTCAGCTTCTCACCAAATCAGAGAGACCTACCAATAGGTAAGAGATGAGGAGGAGCAATGCTTTTGATCTTGCTGGGGCTTTCTATCTCCATGTCATTATCTAGAACACCACACTAAATCCTCAGGTAAGAGCTGAGATGGGAAGCTGTGATCCGGGAAGGAAGCATGCACAGCAGTATGCTCCTGTCTGATTGACATGTGGTTTTCACAATGTCACCCTGATAAGTGGCTTCTTAGAGTACTAATGGATCTGATCAGCCAAGACCACAGTTCACAGAAAGTCACAGTCTGCAGAATGAAATTGTTCCCAAAAGCATATCCATCCTTTCTACATCTATAACAGCTGACAAGCATAAGCACTGACAGGGCAAAGGAATGGGAGAGTGGGAAGAAGATCTACACAGTTATGTCCAATCAGTGCCTAAAATGCCAGTACTGAAAAACCAAAGCCATGCCAAAATTGCACGTGTGTCCAGTGAATGTGTTCTGCCCAGCTGAGAGACGAGGTCCAGCAGCAAAAAAAAAAGGCAAGATTTCCCATCAGTTCAAGATCTGTGTAAGCTGAGCATCAGCATGAAACACCTTCTCTGAGCCTTTTTGAGTGAGGGAAGACCAGATCTTTTGCTCAGAACCACAAAACCTTGTTCCTTCTTAATAGCCAGATGAAAGGCAAGTTTTAAGCAAAGGCTGTTCCAGTGTTGCCCTGAAGTTATACCCATCCCAGATCCATCTGATACGCACAATTTGAGGTGCTCATGTACCTTCAGGGCAACAACAAAATGGGAGCAAGAAACAGCACAGGCCGGAGAAGTACCTGGAGTTGGTGTAGTAGTGGTGTATGTTGGTGTTGGTGAGGATGTGCTTGAAGTAGTTGAGGTGGGCACTGTTGATCCAGGAAGAGTGGTTGTGCTCAGAGGGCTGGTGGTAGAGGTGGTAGTCTCTGGTGGTGGAGTTGTTGATTTTGGTGTGCTCGGTGTGGATGAAGGTGGGACTGTTAGAAAAAGCAGGGACAGAGAAAACAAAGGCAACAAAGACATCAGTGGGACTCAATGTGAACTGAAGAGCAGCTGCACATGAGGCAGCTGGCAGAGAACTAAAGAGCTCAGCTTAGCAAAGCAATGGTCCCTAGCACCAGCCCGAGCTTTCTGGCCGTAGAAAGCAGAATATTTGAAATCAATGCACAGAAAGTATCATGGCTCCCCTCTCCTAGCAGAGACTGGGCATAGTACTGGAAGGTGATTCTCACAAAATCAGAGAAACTACCAATAGGTAAAGATGAGGAGGGGTAATGCTGTGGGTCCAGCTGGGGCTTTCTATCTCTGCCTTATTACCTGAACTCCTAACTAACTCATGGACTAAGAGCTGAGATGGGAATCTGTATTCAGGGAAGGAAGAATGTACAGCAGTATGATCCTGCCTGATTGGCACGTGGTTTTCTCAATGTCAATCTGATAAGTGGCTTCTCAGAGTACTAGTGGATCTGATCAGCCAAAAATAAGTTCAAAGAAAGTCACAGTCTGCAGGATGAAACTGTTCTGAAAGGATGGCAGAGGAATCCTTCTTCCTACATCTATAACCACTGAAATGTTTTTTGCACTAACAGGGCAAAGGAACAGGAGAGAGGGAAGAATGTCTACACAGCTATGTACAAATAGTGCCTAAAATGCCAGTGCCAAAAATTTCCAATCCGTTCAAGATCTGTGTAAGCTAGGCAGCAGCACAAAATTTTTCATAGTAGGCTCTCTGTCAGGGAAACCAAGAACTTTTCCCTAGAACCACAAAACTCTGCTCCTTCTAAATAGACAGATGAAAGGCAAGTTTTAAGCAAAGGTTGTTCCAGTGGTGCCCTGAAGTTATGCCCATCCCAGATCCATCTGAGACACACAATTTACCTCATGTAAAGGTGCTCATGTACCTTCAGGGCAACAGGACAGGAACAAGCAACAGCACAGGCTAGAGAAGTACCTGGAGTTGGTGTGGTGGTGGTGTATGTTGGTGTTGGTGAGGATGTGCTTGAAGTAGTTGAGGTGGGCGTTGGTGGTCCGGTAACAGTGGTTGTTGTCATCGGGGCGCTGGTGGTGGTGGAAGTCTCCGGCAGGAAGGTAGTGGTTATTGATTTTGGTGTACTCGGTGTGGGTGGAGTTGTGCCTGTTGGAAACAGCAGGGACAGAGAAAACAAACAAAGGCAACAAAGGCATCAGAGGGACTCAATGTGAACTCAACAGGAGCTGTGCATGAGGCAGCAGCCACAGACATACACAGGCCAGCCCACCCTTAGTACAGCAATTGTCCCCAGAACCAGTCCTCTCTTTCTGGCTATAGAAAGCAGAATCCCTGACATCCATGCACACACAGGGTCACAGACCGTCTTGCCTAGTGATGATACTGGGGATAGTGCTGGAAGGTGGTTCTCACAAAATCAGAGAGATCTACCTATAGGGAAGAGAGGAGGAGCAGTAATGCTTTTCATCTACTGGGAGCTTTCTGTCTCTGCCTCATTATCTGAACATCTCACTAACTCATGGAGTAAGAGCTGATACGGGAATCTGTGGTCAGGGAAGGATGTATGCACAGTAACAAGAGGATTAAGATCTCCACAGGAGAGGAGGACATAGAGCCCTGTATTCTTGCTCCTTCTGAAACAGCCAGCCGAAGGGCCACCTTTGGGCAAAGGCCATTTCAGGGAAAACACAACAATTAGTCCAATCTCAGATCCCAGAGAGAGGCACAAATGGAGGTGCTCACAAGACCTTCAGTTCCCCACAGCAAGGAAACATGTGAAAGCACAGATCAGAGAAGTACCTGGAGTTGGTGTGGTGGTGGTGTGGGTTGGTGTGGGCATGGATGTGCTTGAAGTAGTTGAAACGGGCGTTGTTGAGATAGGAACAGTTGTTGTTGTCTGTGAGGTGCTGCCACTAGTGGTGGTGCTGCTGGGGGGCATCGTGGTGGTGGTGGTGGTAGGACTGGGAGTCTCTGCTGTTGTCGTTGGAGCGGTGGTTGATATTGGAGGGGACACACTGCTCGTTGTGGGTGAAGCTGTGGAAGTTGTGGTGCTTGTGGTGCTTGGAGTTGGAAGACACTCTGGTTTGTTGGGGGTGCAGCAGACACTGATCTCGTAGTTGAGGCAGACTGGCATTGGTATTATACCTCCTATCTGCTGATCTTTATTGTTACAGATGAGCCCTACGTTAACATTACATTCCACTTTCTGCCCTAAATCTGCAATGGAAGAGCTAGGGAATTTCTCTGCTCGGCAGGAAATATTCTCAACTTTTGCACACTCCCAGGAGGGGTATTGCTTCCAAATGTTCTCAAAGGTTTCGTAGTCACCACTGTTCCTGTCAGAACCATCCGGGTAAGTCACGTCGATCCAGTCTGACCAGATGCACTCACATTCTGAGAGGTGACAACGAGACAGACAGTTAGAAACAGGACAGAGACAACAATGCAGGGCACCACCTCACACTCAGGTCGTGCTCTGGGCATCCCCTGCACTCAGCAGTGCCCCACAGGCTGCTACTGCACTCAGCCAACACTGGCCATAAGAAAGCTCGATGGTGTGGCCAGCCTCTCCTCCTTGGCCCTACAAACCACTCCTGGCCCAAATCAGGACACAGGCACTCATGACTTATGTGTGTGTCCCCCACAGCTGGGTCACGTGGCTTTGTATGGACTCTCGTGTGCAATAAACCTCTCACATAAGACCCATACAGGCGGCAGAGCGGGACTAAGCAGACACTCCTGCCACTCCCTCAGCTGCTTGGGCCATGCATATCACCTCAATATCGCACAGAGAAAACAACCACTCGGAAGGCACCCAACGACAGGGAAAGCAGGCACTGGACACATACTGCTGACTAAGCCTCAGCTGCTTCCCAGTGCTTCCCAGCGCTTCCCAGCAGCACACAGATCGATGGAGACAAGCACCAATGGGAATGCTGCCCAGAGCTTATGTCTGTCAAATGTGGCAATCTGAGCTCTGAAACCAATCCCCAGACTCAGCCAGCAAAAGCCATGGAAGCATCCCACAGCCCAAACAGCTGGTAAGGAGTAGAGATGGCCACAGAAACAAAACAGGAGAGAAAGAGAAGAAGGTCTGCACAGCTGTGACCAAACAGAGCCTGAAGTGCTACCGCCACAAACGTTAGCCCCACTCCAACTGCACACCTAGGGTCCAGTGACTACATTCTGGACAGCTGGAGCACAAAGTCCAATAGCAGCAAAAGCAACATTCCCATCACTTCAGCATCTGTCTAATCTGGGCACAAGTATGAAATACCTCCTTGGAGCACTGTTGAATCAGGGAAGACAAGACCTTCCCCAAGGACCCCTAAATCCTTGTTCCTTATGAAATAGCCAGAACAAGGGCCAGACTTGGCCACAGGTTGCCCAGAAATTACACCCATCCCTGATCCCTTCCAGAGCCACAAATGCATGTGCTCATGAATCTTCACTACTCCCACAGCAAGGCCAGAAATGACAACAAAGCCAGAGAATTATTTGTTGGTGCTGTAGTTGGAGGCACAGGGCTTTTGGCAGGAATTACTTGGTTTCAGATCATACTTATAGGAGTTGAGATGGTTGGTGTAACAGTTGTTGTTGTCGTCGTTGGTCTGCTGGTGGTGGTGGTGGTGGTGGTGGTGGTGGTGGTGGTGGTGAGAGTCTCTGCTGACGTGGAAGTGGGTGTCACTTCTGGTGTAGGAGATGCTGTGCTGGGTGTGCCTGCTAGAAACAGCAGGGAGAGAGAAAACAGACAAAGGCACAAAGGCATCAGTGGGACTCAGTGTGAACTGAACAGAAGCTGTGCATGAGGGAGGTGCCCCAGACCTAGAGGTAACAGCCCACATGTAGATCAGCAAAGATCCCTAGCACCAACCCTTCCTTTCTGGCCCCAGAGAGAAGAATCCTTGAAATCCATGCACAGAAAGGGTGATGGCCCTCCTTTCCTAACTAGTGAAAGTGTTCCCTTTTGACATTTATGTGCCAGGTACAAGGGGCAGAGTGAAACTGTTCCCAAAAGCCTGTCACAGAAATCCCTGCTTCCTATATCTATGAACACTGGCATCCACTAGCATTGACATTGCAAAGGAGGAGAAGACAGTGTATAAAGTTTGCAAAATTTTTCCCAGAAAGCACCTGAAATTACAGTGCCACAAAAGTAATCCTCACTGCAATTTCACACTTAAGTCCAGTGACTAAATTTTTGACAGATGAAGGAGGTCCAAGGTCCAACAAGAACACAAGATTTCCCATCAGTTTGGCATCTCTTTAAGCCCAGCAGGAGTACCAGCATGAAACACCTTATTAGATGCCTAATGGAAGCCAAGAGCTTCTCACAAGAATCCCTGAATTCTCATCACTTCTGAAACAGCCAGCCCAAGTTCCAGCTTTGGGCAAAGAGCATTTCATGGGATGCACAGCAGTTACACCCATCCCCAATTCCATACTGAGGCACAAATGGAGGTGCCAACAGATCTGCATTATTCTCAAAGCAAGGGGATACAAGATCAGACAAGGCAGAAGTACCTGGAGTTGGTAGGGTGGTTGTATATTCCGCTATGGGTGTGGATGTGCTTGAAATAGTTGAGAAGTTTGTTGATGAGCCAGTAACGGTTGTTGTTGTTGTCCTAGGGGTGCTGATGCTGGTGGTGCTGCTGGGGGGCATTGTGGTGCTGGCAGTGATGTTGGGAGATTCAGATGCTGTCGGAGTGGGAGTAGCTGGTGTTTCTGGTGTGCTCGGTGTCTTCGTAGGTGGGGCTGTTGGAAACAGCAGAGACAGAGAAAACAGACAAAGGCACAAAGGCATCAGTGAGACTCAAGAGGAACAGAGCAGAAGCTGTACATGAGGCAGCTGCCACAGACCTAGAGAGGTCAGCCCACCCTTCACACAGCAATGGTCCCCAGAAACAGCCCTTCCTTTCTGGCTGTCGAAAGCAGAATCCTTGACATCCATGCACAGAAATTGTCATGGCGCTTCCCTCCTAGTGAAGAGATTAAAGATGGTGCTGGAAGGTGCTTCTCACAAAATCAGACAGACCAACCAATAGGTAAGAGATGAGGAGGAGGAATGTTTTGGATCAAGCTGGAGCTTTCTATCTCTGCCTCATTACTGGAACACCTCACTAATTCATGGAATAGGAGATAAGAGTGGAAACTGGGAAGGAAAGCATGCCCAGGAGTATGTTCCTGCCTGATTGGCATGTGATTCCCCCTGTGTTCCAATGTCAGTCTGATGGAGGGCTTCCCTGGGCACTAGTGGATCTCACCAGGTGAAATGTCAGCCAAAGACCAAAAGTTCACAGCAAGAGGCAGTCTGCAGCGTGAAACTGTTCCCTCAAAGGCTGGCAGGAGAATCCTTCCTTCTTACATGTTTAACAGCTGACAACCACTAACACCCAGAGGGCATAGGAGGAGAAGAAAAAGAGGAAAGTCTACACAGCTGAACCCAAACACAGCCTGAAATCCTACTGCTATAAGACCAAGTCCCACTCCAACTGCGCTCCATGGGTCCAGTGACTACATTCTGGCCAGCTAAAGGACACTGTCCAACAGCTGCAAAAGTAATGTTACCCATTACTTCTAATGGGTAGTCTAAGCATCTGTCTAAGCTGGGCAACACCATGAGATACCTCCTTGAAGCGCTGTTGAGTCAGGAAAGACAAGACCTTCCCCCAAGAACCCCTAAATCCTTGTTCCTTATGAAATAGCCAAAACAAGGGCCAGATTTGGCCACAAGACTCTTCCTGGGATTCCCAGAAGTTACACCCATCCCTGATCTCATCCAAAGCCACATATGGAGGTGTTTCATGGACCTTTACTACTCCCACAGCAAGGCCAGAAATGACAACAGAACCAGAGAATTATTTGTCGGTTCTGTTCCTGGGGGCAGTGGGGTTTTGGTGAGAATTATTGCTTTTGGGAACATACTTCGAGGAGTTGAGATGGTTGTTGTTGATCCAGGAACAGTGGTTGTTGTTCTTGGAGGGCTGCTGGTGGAGGTGGTAGTCTCTGGTGGCGAGGTAGTAGTTGTTGATTTTGTTGTGCTTGGTGTGGATGGAGGTGTGCCTGTTAGAAACAGCAGGGACAGAGAAAACAGACAAAGGCACAAAGGTATGAGTGGGACTCAATGTCAACTGAACAGAAGCTGTGCATGAGGCAGTTGTGCTGGGAAGGTTTAAGCTGGATATTAGGAGGAATTTCTCCAGAGAACAAATGATTAGACACTGTAATGGACTGCCCAAGGAGGTGACAGAGCCACAGTGTCTGGTGGCTTTTAAGACAAAAGTGGATGTGGCACTTAGTGCCATGGTCTAGGTGACATGGCAACGATGGACATGATGATCTCAGAGATCTTTTCCAACCTAACTGATTCTGTGAATATATTCCTGCCTGATCATCATGTGGTATCCCTGTGGTGCAATGAAGGCCTGATGAACAACTTCCCTGGGCACTAGTGAATCTCATCAAGGCCACAGTTCACAGCAAGGGGTAGTCTGCAGAGAGATTGTTCCCAAAAGTCTGGCATGGGAATCCTTCCTTCCAACATCTATTACAACAGACAACTGTTAAAACTGACTGGACAAAGAAGGCGAAAGGGAAAAAACTTGGCACAGCTGGGTCCAGACAGAGCCTGATATACCACTGTCACTAGACCAAGCCCTACTCTAATTGAACTCCATGGCTCCAGTGATTCCATTCTGGCCAGCAGAAGAATGGTCCAAAACCAGCAAAAGCAACATTTCTCACCACTTCAGCATCTTTCTAAACTGGGCACCAGCATGAAATAACTCCTTGGAGCCCTGTTGACTCAGGGTAGCCAAGACATTCTTCCCATGATCCCTGAATACTTGTTCCTTTATGAAACAGCCAGCCCAAAACACCAGGTTTGGAACAGGCCATTTCCTGGAACACCTGGCAATTATACCCATCCCTGATCCCACACAGAGGCAGAAAAAGGTGCTTATGGATATTCATTACTCCAACAGCAGGGGAACGTGTGAGAGCACAAGATGTAGAAACACCTGGAGTTGTTGTCGTGGTGGTGTACGTTGGTGTGGGCGTGGATGTGCTTAGAGTAGTTGAGGTGGGTGTTGGTGATTCAGTAACAATTGTTGCGCTTGGAGTGCTGGTGGTGCTGCTGGGGGGCATCATGGTGCTGGCAGTGGTGGTGGGAGTCTCTGGTGGCAAGGGAGGGGTTGGAGATTCTGCTGTAGTGGATACTGTGCTTGGTGTGGATGGAGGTGTGCCTGTTGGAAACAGCAGGGACAGAGAAAGCAGACAAAGGTACAAAGGTATGAGCAGGATTCAATAGAAACTGAACAGAAGCTGTGCATGAGGCAGCTGCCTCAGATCTAGAAGGGTCAGCCCACACTTAGCACAGCAAAGATCCTTAGCACCAACCCTTCCTTTCTGACCACAGAGAAAATAATCCTTGACAACCATGAGGATGATGGGTGATCCAGACATCCAGAGAGGGTGATGGCCCTCCTCTTCTAGCTAGGAGACTGGGAATGGTGCTGGAAGGTGCTTCTCACCAAATCAGAGAGACCTATCAATAGGTAAGAGATGAGGAGGAGTAATGCTTTTGAACTTGCTGGAGCTTTCTATCTCTGCCTTATTACCTGAACATCTCACTAAACATGAGCAAGACCTGAGATGGGAATGTGAGGTAAGGGAAGGAAGCATGCACAGGAATATCTTCCTGCCTGTTTGTCATGTGATTTTCCAGTGGCAGCCTGATAAAGGGCTTCCCAGTGTACTAGTGGATCTGATCAGCCAAAGACCACAGTTCACAGCAAAGGGTAGTATGCAGACTGAAACTGTTCCCAAAAGCCTGGCAGAAGAATTCTTCCTTCTTACACCTATAGTAGCCGAACACCATTAACAGTAAAAGGTAAAGGAGAAAGGTGGGAAACTACACACAGCTGTGCCCAACTAAAGCCTGAAATGCAAGTGGCACAAGACCAAGTCCCACTCCAACTGCACTCCATGGGTCCAGTGACTACATTCTGGCCAGCTGAAGGATTAAGACCAACAGAGGTAAAAGCAAAATTTCCATTACTTGAGAATCTGTTTAAGATGAGGCACCAGGATGAAATCCCTCCTTGGAGTACTGTTGAATAAGGGAAGTCAAAACCTTCTCCCCAAGACCCCAAAATAATTTTTCCTTCTGAAATAGCCAGACCAAAAGGCCAGCTTTGGGCACATGACATTTCCTACGATGTCTAGAAGTTACACTGATCCCAAATCCCATCCAGAGCCACAAATGGAGGTACTCGCAGACCTTCAGTACTCCCAGTAGAAGGTCAGAAATGACAACAGGAACAGGTAATTATTGTTAGTTGTGTAGTTAGATGCAGAGTAATTTGTTGGGAATTACTACTACTAGGAACATACTTCCAGGAGTTGAGATGGTTGTTGGTGATCCAGTAACCATTGTTGTGGTTGTTGTTGTTGAGCTTGGAGGGCTGGTGGTGGTGGTGGTGGTAGTCTCCAGTGGCGAGGTAGTGGTTATTGATTTTGGTGTACTCGGTGTGGGTGGAGTTGTGCCTGTTGGAAACAGCAGGGACAGAGAAAACAAACAAAGGCAACAAAGGCATCAGAAGGACTCAATGTGAACTCAACAGGAGCTGTGCATGAGGCAGCAGCCACAGACATACACAGGCCAGCCCACCCTTAGTGCAGCAATTGTCCCCAGAACCAGCCCTCTCTTTCTGGCTATAGAAAGCAGAATCCCTGACATCCATGCACACACAGGGTCACAGACCGTCTTGCCTAGTGATGATACTGGGGATAGTGCTGGAAGGTGGTTCTCACAAAATCAGAGAGATCTACCTATAGGGAAGAGAGGAGGAGCAGTAATGCTTTTCATCTACTGGGAGCTTTCTGTCTCTGCCTCATTATCTGAACATCTCACTAACTCATGGAGTAAGAGCTGATACGGGAATCTGTGGTCAGGGAAGGATGTATGCACAGTAACAAGAGGATTAAGATCTCCACAGGAGAGGAGGACATAGAGCCCTGTATTCTTGCTCCTTCTGAAACAGCCAGCCGAAGGGCCACCTTTGGGCAAAGGCCATTTCAGGGAAAACACAACAATTAGTCCAATCTCAGATCCCAGAGAGAGGCACAAATGGAGGTGCTCACAAGACCTTCAGTTCCCCACAGCAAGGAAACATGTGAAAGCACAGATCAGAGAAGTACCTGGAGTTGGTGTGGTGGTGGTGTGGGTTGGTGTGGGCATGGATGTGCTTGAAGTAGTTGAAACGGGCGTTGTTGAGATAGGAACAGTTGTTGTTGTCTGTGAGGTGCTGCCACTAGTGGTGGTGCTGCTGGGGGGCATCGTGGTGGTGGTGGTGGTAGGACTGGGAGTCTCTGCTGTTGTCGTTGGAGCGGTGGTTGATATTGGAGGGGACACACTGCTCGTTGTGGGTGAAGCTGTGGAAGTTGTGGTGCTTGTGGTGCTTGGAGTTGGAAGACACTCTGGTTTGTTGGGGGTGCAGCAGACACTGATCTCGTAGTTGAGGCAGACTGGCATTGGTATTATACCTCCTATCTGCTGATCTTTATTGTTACAGATGAGCCCTACGTTAACATTACATTCCACTTTCTGCCCTAAATCTGCAATGGAAGAGCTAGGGAATTTCTCTGCTCGGCAGGAAATATTCTCAACTTTTGCACACTCCCAGGAGGGGTATTGCTTCCAAATGTTCTCAAAGGTTTCGTAGTCACCACTGTTCCTGTCAGAACCATCCGGGTAAGTCACGTCGATCCAGTCTGACCAGATGCACTCACATTCTGAGAGGTGACAACGAGACAGACAGTTAGAAACAGGACAGAGACAACAATGCAGGGCACCACCTCACACTCAGGTCGTGCTCTGGGCATCCCCTGCACTCAGCAGTGCCCCACAGGCTGCTACTGCACTCAGCCAACACTGGCCATAAGAAAGCTCGATGGTGTGGCCAGCCTCTCCTCCTTGGCCCTACAAACCACTCCTGGCCCAAATCAGGACACAGGCACTCATGACTTATGTGTGTGTCCCCCACAGCTGGGTCACGTGGCTTTGTATGGACTCTCGTGTGCAATAAACCTCTCACATAAGACCCATACAGGCGGCAGAGCGGGACTAAGCAGACACTCCTGCCACTCCCTCAGCTGCTTGGGCCATGCATATCACCTCAATATCGCACAGAGAAAACAACCACTCGGAAGGCACCCAACGACAGGGAAAGCAGGCACTGGACACATACTGCTGACTAAGCCTCAGCTGCTTCCCAGTGCTTCCCAGCGCTTCCCAGCAGCACACAGATCGATGGAGACAAGCACCAATGGGAATGCTGCCCAGAGCTTATGTCTGTCAAATGTGGCAATCTGAGCTCTGAAACCAATCCCCAGACTCAGCCAGCAAAAGCCATGGAAGCATCCCACAGCCCAAACAGCTGGTAAGGAGTAGAGATGGCCACAGAAACAAAACAGGAGAGAAAGAGAAGAAGGTCTGCACAGCTGTGACCAAACAGAGCCTGAAGTGCTACCGCCACAAACGTTAGCCCCACTCCAACTGCACACCTAGGGTCCAGTGACTACATTCTGGACAGCTGGAGCACAAAGTCCAATAGCAGCAAAAGCAACATTCCCATCACTTCAGCATCTGTCTAATCTGGGCACAAGTATGAAATACCTCCTTGGAGCACTGTTGAATCAGGGAAGACAAGACCTTCCCCAAGGACCCCTAAATCCTTGTTCCTTATGAAATAGCCAGAACAAGGGCCAGACTTGGCCACAGGTTGCCCAGAAATTACACCCATCCCTGATCCCTTCCAGAGCCACAAATGCATGTGCTCATGAATCTTCACTACTCCCACAGCAAGGCCAGAAATGACAACAAAGCCAGAGAATTATTTGTTGGTGCTGTAGTTGGAGGCACAGGGCTTTTGGCAGGAATTACTTGGTTTCAGATCATACTTATAGGAGTTGAGATGGTTGGTGTAACAGTTGTTGTTGTCGTCGTTGGTCTGCTGGTGGTGGTGGTGGTGGTGGTGGTGGTGGTGGTGGTGGTGAGAGTCTCTGCTGACGTGGAAGTGGGTGTCACTTCTGGTGTAGGAGATGCTGTGCTGGGTGTGCCTGCTAGAAACAGCAGGGAGAGAGAAAACAGACAAAGGCACAAAGGCATCAGTGGGACTCAGTGTGAACTGAACAGAAGCTGTGCATGAGGGAGGTGCCCCAGACCTAGAGGTAACAGCCCACATGTAGATCAGCAAAGATCCCTAGCACCAACCCTTCCTTTCTGGCCCCAGAGAGAAGAATCCTTGAAATCCATGCACAGAAAGGGTGATGGCCCTCCTTTCCTAACTAGGAGACTGGGGATGGTGCTGGAAGGTGCTTCTCACAAATCAGAGAGACATACCAATAGGTAAGAGATGAGGAGGCATATTGCTTTTTTATGTCACTGGGACTTTCTATCTCTGCTTCACTATCTTAACACCTCACAAATCCTTGCAGTAAGAGCTGTGTGATGAATTCATCATCAGAGATGGAAGTGTGAAGAGAAGTAAGTTCCTGCATTGACCATCATGAAATTTCCCCCTCGTGGAATGTCAGCCTAATGAAGGGCTTACCAGAGTTCTAGCAGATGTCATCTGCAAAAGGCTACAGTTCACAAGAAGTGGCATTTTTTAGTGTAAGACTGTTTCCAAAAATCTCCCAGTGTAAGCCTTGCTTCTAAGATCTAGAACCATTGTCAGGCACATGTACTGATATGCCAAAGGAGAAGGAGAAAAGGAAGAAAGTCTGCCCAGCTGTTCCTAGAATGAGTGTCACAGACTAAAGCCTCACTCCAATTTCCCTGCATGTGTGGGTCCAGTGACTACATTCTGGCCACCTGAAGGACAAGGTCCAACAGCAAGAAAATCAAGAATTTCCATCAGTTCAGCATCTGTCTAAGCTGGGCACTAGCATGAAATTTTGCCTGGGAGTTTTTTGAGTCAGGGAAACAAAGACCTTCACCCTAGGACCCCTAAATCCTTGTTCTTCTTAACTCACTGGCTGAA
Source organism: Vidua chalybeata (assembly GCF_026979565.1). Taxonomy (NCBI): domain Eukaryota; kingdom Metazoa; phylum Chordata; class Aves; order Passeriformes; family Viduidae; genus Vidua; species Vidua chalybeata. The sequence goes on along the minus strand of NC_071535.1, from coordinate 46,282,882 downwards.
AGATGAGCTTTGAACACAGGGCACTTCAGGGGATGAACAGTAATTCCTCCAATCTGCAATCCCATGGAGACACACTGAAGGAGGGGCCAAGGCACCTTCATTTCTCCCATAGCAAAGGAACACATCAGAGAACAGTCCAGAGAAGTACCTGGAGTTGTGGTGGTGATGGTGTATGTTGCTGTTGGTGAGGATGTGCTTGAAGTAGTTGAGGTGGGTGTTGGTGGTCCAGTAACAGTGGTTGTTGTTGTCGGGGCACTGGTGGTGGTGGGAGTCTCCGTCAGCAAGGTAGTGGTTGTTGATTTTGGTGTGCTTGGTGTGGGTGGAGGTGGGGCTAGAAACAGCAGGGACAGAGAACAAAGACACGAATGCATGAGTGGGACTCAATAGGAACTGAACAGAAGCTGTGCATGAAGCAGCTGGCACAGACCTAGAGAGTTCAGCCCACCCTTAGCACTGCAAAGGTCCCTAGCATGAGCCCTCCTTTTCTGGCCCCAGAAAGCAGAATCCATGCACAGAGAGGGTCATGGCCCTTTTTTCCTAGTGAAGAGATTAGGCATTGTGCTGGAAAGTGCTTCTCACAAAATCAGCAAGACCACGTCAGCCTGAAGAAGGAAGCCTGTGCAGCCCCACCCAGATAATGCCTCTAGCAACAGGAGTTTGAAGCATGGACTACTCTTTTCTCACACAGCAGGTCCCTCTGGAAATATTGTCTCCAGCAGAAGCTTAAAAGTCCAAACCCTCCTAAGTAAGACTTCCTTGCAGACCAATGTTTTCTAGGATTGTGACCTGACTTTAGTAGCCAATAGCCCTTTATTTCTCCAAAGGCAAAGTAAGATCACAGAGTATTTTTCTCTTAAATAGCTGTAGATGTTGAAGTTACTGGAGTGGGGACTGATGGTTTATACTCACATGTTGTGGAATGGATGTGTATGGGCATGGTGGTAATTTCTGTTGAAGTGCTGGTTGTTGTTGTCTGGATGGTAGTTGAAGTGGAAGTTTGTGGTATAGTAGGTGTAATTGTAGGCTCACAAGGATTTTGTTGCCACTCACAACAGTTTACTCTGATTTCATAATTATAGCAAAGTGGCCACATAGTTACATCCTGCTCATCATTTTTACAGATTAGCCCATATTTAACATTACACTCTACTTTCTGACCAAGTTCTTCTAAGCTAACATCAGGTTTATCCTTAGCCCTGCATTCAATTTCTTCAGGAGCTGTACATATTTTGTTTCCATGTTTTCTTATTTCATCATATGTTTCATAGTCACCACCACCTTCTTCAGGTTTACTAACATCAAACCACTCAGTCCAATCACAGATTAGTTCTGTGACTATGCATGGAGCTGCAAGAGAAGACAGAGGTTTCAGACTTTACAGAGAACATCCTGAGAAGATCCATTTTTTGTTTTCTTCCATTAAGGACTAGAGGACTGCATTACAATTTGTAATCTTTCCAAAAAGAGTTCTAAAATCGGTTCTGTATTACCAAGTCTTTAAACTGGAAGTTTTGCATCAAAATAAAATCACCAAGCTGAAGCCTTTAAAGGTCCTTCTTCTCTTTATACTAATGGCACTTTTGAAATTATAAAAACATTATTCATTTTTGTTTAAAATGTATTTTTTTCTGTATTGATTGTCTTTAAATTATTTTTCCTTTAAATATTCCTTTGATATTTTTAACAACCTTGTTTTGTATTTATAACTTACTTGTAGTTACTGGGCGGCTTGTAGTGGAAACTGAAATAGAACAAAAAGAGATCATCATTTCAAAAGAAATAAAATAGTTTGTGGGTTTTTTTTTTTCTGACACTCCTAACATTGTTTCTACTCTCCCATTAGGATATGGAAAAGCTAACTTTTTTTTTTCAAAAATAGGAAGGCACCCTATAGATTTATATTTACAATTTCTTTCATGAGAAATAAATCAACTCAAAATGCTACAAGTCTTTCTTAGTGTGGTGTGATAAAACAATCCATAAATATTGCTCTATCTGTGTCAACTATAATCCTGTAAAATTGTATATTCTATATTTAAAATATTTTCCTTAAAGAAAATAATTTTTAGATCACAATTCTATTGATGATTTACCGGTGGTGGTGGTGGTGGTGGTAAGAGTACTATGAGGGGAGGAGGTTGAAATGGTTGTAGGTGAAGATGTTGGACAAGGATAGACTTCAGCAGGAACTACAGAGCCATTTTCTGCACAAACATATCTTATACATGTGTCTCCGTCCTGTACTACTCCCACAGTAGCATCTACTTCATAACTTGTTCCATTGATGACACAAGGACACCCTGCAAGAAAGAACTTTACTGTGCAATTTTTCTACTACCACATAAGAGGCAGAGGCAAAATTCTGATGGACAAGAGAGCATTTACATGAGTCATGCATGTTTTTCAGACCTGTACCTGGAGCTTAGATCTACTATATTGTGCTAATTTATCTTTACATTTAAAGCAATGTTAGAACATATTTAATCAAGTCCTGAATAAAATGCCTGGTGGTACAGACTTAGAAAGTAGTTTTTTTTAAACGTTCTAAGAGAAATAATAATTGCAATTTACTATCTGACACTTTTACATTATTAACTATATGTTCAGGAAATGCAAACTCGTAGTGAAATCCATTTGTTTGGATATGGGACATAAGGAGAAAGACTGAAAGGGCACGACAAAAAGGTTTAACCAGAAGTGCTAACAGCAAGGCTCAACAAAAGTGCTGCCAAATTTTCTTTAGTCACAACTTTCACTAGCACTGGAAAGAATTATTCTAAATAAATACTAAGCCTTTGTAAAGTCAGACAGAGCAGTTCTGTACATTTTCTTTTCTTCTTGTTTCCAGAAAAACCCAAATGTTATTTACCTGGGACTGGTTTACACTGTATGGATCCTGACGGGACACAGACACTAAAAGAAAAAATTTCAAAAATTAAAATGTTGCTGATATTTTATGACACCTGTTAGCAGAGTCAAGAGCACAGAAACATAGATATTTGTCATTTGATCTTCATTCACACTGCTGGATATTTTTCTTGGTATATTTTCTAGTATTGCCTACCATTTTTCTTTCAAACTAAGTCACCACTTTCAGTTCAGTTGTGAGTTGCAATACTGCAATAACAACTGTTTTGCAGAGTGAACTTACAGCTAGATCAGATTATTCTCTGGTCACCACGTGGAGCCAGAGGTGTAAGTGCTGTCATTGCTAACACTCTAAGCATGAACAATTAGGACTCAACTATCTCTTTCAGGGCAAGAGTATTCTAGACTACAGTGATTTTGAAGTCCCAGTTTTAAGTGAGAATGCAAGGCAGAGTAGCCCCTCTCTTCCCAATGAGTAATGAGATTTGAATGGTTGTTTTAGAAGTTCATTGATGTTTCATTATATAATTTATGACAGTTGACAGATATAATTAATGAATTTGCTAATGCACTTATTATAATAACACTACCAACCTGAAATCTGGATTATTATGGGCTTGGAAAATTATGAAATGCAAGAATATACCAGCTCTTCACCTGAAGTTGCATCTCTATTTGTTTGAGGGCCAGTAAAGTAAATGAAGGACTCAGCATACACTAATTATTTAGTGAATTACTGCAAGTAATTTTTATATACCATATTGTACAGTTTTCTTTTGTGGGTACTTCTTGCCCAGGGAGTACATGAGTTCCATCCTCGAGGTAACATCCACATTGATCTTCAGTCACACAATGCTTTGTCTCTTCATTATAAATGGGCATGTCCTTAGGGCATCTGGGGTAGCAGCCTATTGATGACAGGTAGAACAGAATACAATATGAAGAAAAAGTACAAAAAGTTAACACAGTGATATGATGCCTTCTGAAGGTAAATTATTCTCACTGAATCAAGCATAGTGAAAGAATTCTAAAACTTCCCATTCAAATCAAACTGTGGACAATTAGTCTTTCCAAAAGACTTCAACAGTTCTCACTGATAATAGTGGTGTGAGGAGAATTAAGTAAGAAGTTTTTTTAAGAAAACTAGTGAAGTTTCTTTTTCTTAGTTCAATACCTTGGAGAAACCCCTAATTCATACTCATTTTTATGGGCAAATAGTAATTTTAAGACAAAGAAATACCCCAATTTTTGTATAGATCACTATATCAATAATATTTTTGTGTGGAATATGGAAGCAAATTCACTAACAAACATGTTTTTCACTACATTTCTTGCAACATTAGACCTTTTTTATATGTCTTGAATATACCAGGTATCTCTACCTGGTGTACAGGTAATTATCTACAAACAGATAATTTATCTGTGTTTTTCCTTACCCTCAGGAAGTGATCCAAACTTCACTGCAAGGGAATAATTGACTGTCAATTGTCATTCCATTTTTTATGTAAGTACACCTTAAAATATTATTCTGTTGTTGCTATTATTGTATCTCCTTCCTCCAAATAAACTCTTATTAATTCCAATTATTAATGACATGAAGTTCTCTTTTTATTGTACTGGAGCTCTAAATAGCCTTTAAACTGAAGCACCATGTAATTAACTGGTACTTAAAAGTCACTTTAAACTGCCAGACTATACTTAAGGTGTCCTAAGAAAAATAGGTGTGCTCTATATTTCTTTTGAAATTAAACAACAACAAAAAAAATTAAGAAAGATAATTGGATATAAAATAATCTGCCTTCTGACATCTCCCAAATCTTATCTATCTAATAAGATAAATTATTTTAAAATACAAAGGCTTGTTGGGTTTTTAAAAAATATTTTGGCTAGGGATTTTAGTTGATTTTTGGTATGTTTTTTGGTGTTGTTTTTGTTTGTTTGTTTGGTTGGTTGGTTTGTTCTGTTTCTCTTGAGTTTTGGTTTGTTTTATTTTTTCCTTTTAATTTTTTTACTAGCAGTTCAAAGCAAAGCCATACTCAAGGCATTTCTTGCCAGTTCCTAAACTGGAGATAAGTGCTTTCAGTACAGACCAAAAAGACTCTATGGCTAAAAACACAGCTTCTTTCTCCAGTTTTACCATGTGGTAAACCAGAAAATGCTTGTAAAGTCTTTCACATTATTGGATCACTGCTGTCCTTTTAATGTGAAATTCCTATTGCATTATCAACCACAAGGACTGTCACCTACTATCTCATTTACAAAGGAAACAGAATCTCCAGTACAGATCCAATATATAGCAGCATCAGTGTGTCTGCTATGAAAGATATTTTCCAGTGTAAAGGAAGGTGAATGTTGCCAACTAATCTAGTAAGATGATCTGGTACATAAAAAATGGTAAGGTTAAAAACATCCAACTATCAGTGACTTGCTTCTTTGCCATATCAAAGTTTTCCTGCTTTTGAAATACTTTTGCATGGGATTCAAAATAACCGTGATGTAATAATAATGCATGTTTCAGGATATTATCCAAACAGAGAACTAGTTTTATGGCTGACAGCAATGTAACTATCACTCATTGATGTTAATAAATAATAAATTACATTATAGGAAATGTTTATGTAAGACTGGAGGCAAACTCAATGTAGCAGATTTGGGAACATCTCATCAAGTTGACTGACTAGTCCATAATTATTAAAAGATATCTGAACAAAGTTATACAAAACACAATATAAAGTGACAGGGAATTTGTTACCTTCCAGCAGTGGTATTGTAAAGTTGGTGCTGACATTATTGATCATCCTACAGGTTGTGATATTACTGCCACAAGGCTCGTAGTGCCAGTCACACTCATTGCGAGGGTTGTAGTAGTCACAGAATATTGCTGATGAGAAAAGAGAGAGGCTGATTAAAAACAAGGTTCCCAGAATGCATTTCTGAGCAGGTCTTTAAAGGTACAAGCTACATCAATCGACAAGTTAAGCTGGCCAAATTTATCCAAATTTATCCAATTTATCCAAATTTATCTTGGACTTTCTGCTACTCTGCTTAAATTTAGGATACATCAAAACACTGGTGCCAAAGACTGAAATTTTAAATATTCAGGGCACTGGTAAAAATGCTTCATATCATAAAGAAAAACTATTTTAAAAATTATTTTAGTTTAAAATTAAAGGTATATTTCTGAGAATATTTTTCTTCCATAGCTACTAGCAAACTCCTAAATATTTTCAATTTTATACAAAATAGTTCCATCTTGCTGTATCACACAAGCTGAAATTCCAAGAGGAAGCATATGAGCCATTATGAATACAACTTAAATTTAACTTAGATGACTAGAGACAGAGGAAGGAGCTTTTATTATCTTATGTATCAGAGCTGAATGAAACTTATAATTTTTGTTTCACTGGCTTCTTACACTTAAAAGCTCCAATTAGTCCAAATTCTGAATCTGAATTATTTTTTAAAATTAAAATAATTATATATTTATGCTACTTAGAATCTCAAAATTTTGATTTGAGTGTTTTTTAGGTAATATTAATTTAAATACTATTTTACATTAATTTATGATGTACTGGTATGAGTACTAGCACCACTAATGGACCCCGCTTAATATACATAGCACTGATTAGGTTCAGTGCTAAAGAATGGGAGTGATATATACTTTTTGCTAAAATCAAATTCTGAGTAATTTGAAGAACTGAAGGAGGAAGAGAAGAGAAGAGAAGAGAAGAGAAGAGAAGAGAAGAGAAGAGAAGAGAAGAGAAGAGAAGAGAAGAGAAGAGAAGAGAAGAGAAGAGAAGAGAAGAGAAGAGAAGAGAAGAGAAGAGAAGAGAAGAGAAGAGAAGAGAAGAGAAGAGAAGAGAAGAGAAGAGAAGAGAAGAGAAGAGCCAGGCTGAAAAAAAGACAGCTGAAATACACAAATTTACTAGCCTGTTAGTTCCCTGATATGCTGAGGAAAGGTTTCACCAAGTAGCCAGCATGACCTTGCAGTGACAGTACTAATGATTTATTTGACCGGCTTTCTGACAGCAGCTAGAAAGATACAGTTGTGTTTGTCTGTTACTCACGGCAGATATCAGGAGTTCTCCAGAAAACACAGGCCTCAGCCTTGATGCACTCTTGGGCATACGCTGCAACTGCAGAGCAGAAGCACTCGCAGTCCCCACCACTGTCACAGGAGCAGGCATCATGAACACAAGCCTCATAGTAAGGAAGTGGGTCCACCTGTCAGGGGAAGAAATGATGCCCCAGTTCATCTCCAAATTAGTTTTCAAATTAATATGTTTGAGAGCTCTTGATATATGGGAATTGAGCTGGGAAGGAATGAGACTGCGTCTAAGACTTACCAAATCACACACACTTACAGGCTTGAAGCTGCTCAATATGTTTTGGGGAATGATAGACTTAAAATAATATAGCTCCTTCATAAGTTGCTATGACTGAAAAAACTAAGTAAGAGTCCTTGGCAGTGTTCACATTTTCTAATAGAGTTCCATTTTAGTGCTCCCAAAACCAAGTTGAATTGATGCCAGTGAAGTCTTATCTTCCAGCAAGCTTTGCCAACCAAATGGTGAACAATGTCAGAAAGGCTGCATTCACAGCACATATAAAGCATGTAATTTTGTGCCTATCAGTTTTTGGAGTTTATCCAATGACACATTAAAAAAAGCTTTTTTTTTTTTTTTTTTTTTTTTTTTTTAATTTGAGATTGCAAGAGGAGAAACTTAGACTGGATTTTTGCTGCTGAAGGAAACCACATGAAAACATATAACAAATTAATTAAATTAATAATTGTTTGTGACTTTTCCACTGTGAGTTAAGAACAAACTGTTGTAATGGTAATTAACTGTTGTTAATATTACCATACATCAGGAAAGAGATGAGAAATAAAGAGGAGTGCCCTCTGTGCACTGTACTCTGGAAGCTGTGGGCTGTCACAGTGTTTGTTGTGACAATTTGGAGGCACAGTACCAGCAGCTGTATATCTAAACTATGATGTCAGTGGTGTCTAAAAAGATCCTTTTGTGGATTGAATACTACAATAAGTAGTAGCCTCTTCAACAGCCACCTTTCATGTTTGGTATGAATTTCCATCAGGAGATGGATCTGATCATTGTAAGGCCCTTCAGTACTTGTAATACTGACTATCTCTCAACAAGAGATGGTGCAAGTGCAGCAAACACAGATCTGTTCAGGATACATTTCTGAAGCTAACTTGCAGAGTAGTAGCACTGAAACTGTGGTGATGAATATGGGTTTGTACAGCTGGGGCTGCCACCACCACTAACACAGTCCCATTGCCACAGAGACTCAGACTACTTTGACTAAGGCCACATGAAATGTTCTGACACCTGTAGCTGTACTCGAGACTTAATTGAAGATATCAATCTATTTAACCATCTCTTCATTCATTTCATGTGGGCTTTTTGGTTCTGCATTATCAGAAATGCACTGTGCTGTCCCATCACCTACTGTCTTCTACAAACCTTGGAGTGACAAATTTTGAAGACTTCGCTCTGGATGATGCTGCATTCTTTCTCTGCCCAGGACTTCCGGTGTGGTTTCAGATCACAGGGCTTAATCTCTTGTGTGACATCTGGGCACATGGGAGATTGTTTCCAGGAATTTCCAAAATTCAGGGGATTACTGTCCTGCAGTCCACTCCTTGTTGTAAAGTCATTGTTTGCCTTGTCATCAAAGTTGCCACACAGACCACACACTTTGCCCTGGAAAAGAAAATTGAGTTTTTAAATATACCATGGAAATGAGAAACAGGCTCTGGTAAAGTAAGAGCAAAACACTGACATGAAAAACAACAAATGACTGTCTGTGTAAATGATTACTTTCTTCTTTACTGTCAAATAATTTGTTCAGAAAATAAATTTTTATTTGTCTGTCGTCAGCAAATTATTCAGCTGCCATGTTTTCTCTCCTTGAAATCATTTATATCTAGTGTATTCCCATATCTCTGTCTCCATATCCAACTTAAAACATTAAAGGGTGCCCAAGTCTCTTACAGCTGAGAAGAATTATTTATTCTCCATTCTCAATTTATCATAACTAACGCAATAATATAAGCCTGAGGTAATTAATTTCTGCTCAAAGCAGTTTTTATTAAAAATTTTTAACATAATGATCACCATTTCTTCATTCATGGAAAAGAAATGACTGGGACCCATTTTTCTTGAAAGAAAATGTATCAATCTGCCCTCAATGGTGAATTTTTGGTAGTGTTATTTAAGGTCCACCAATCCCCTCAAGTAACAGTATGTCACTGTTTGTACAATGCCTCAATATTCTCCAATTCAGCATGCTGAATTTCAGGAAACAGAACCATGGCCATACATTGCAGAGGAAGTTTGGTTTTAACAGGGCTGAGATTGCATGTAAGTTTCCAAGCATGTGTGCAGTCAGTCCACATCCCCTAAATTATTCTGGATGATTGACTATCAATACTCATAAACTCAAGAGTATTGCCTGAGATGTTTATCTCTATTGGAATAGCATCCTATGCATCCTGTGCAATGCATTGTGACATACTGTAAGAAACCCCAGAAGCACTTCTGCAAGCTATGACAGTAATAATGCAGCTAACCATCAGTGCACAGAGGATATAGGAAGTAGACATGGAGTCAGAATAAAAGAACATTTGTTTCCTTGTCTATTCACAATACTACTTCAGAAGAAGACAGACAGGCACTAACCTTGTAATCAGGGCTCAGCTTGATGAAAATAGTAGTCTTCTTGTCCCAGATCAGCATCACACCATTGCTAGCCTCAATAACCAGGTACAGGCCAACTGTCCTGTTCCAATACTTCACATCATCGCCAACATCTCGCTGAATTTCTTTGTACTCTTTGTTCTCCAATTTCAGTTCAGTTTTCTGAACGATAAAAAAGAAGTATTGTAACACTAACGTCTATGATGAGACAAAATATTAGACACTTGTAACAATGCAACTCATTCTGAAACCAGTAGCTCAGCCTCTGCAATGACTCACAAGATGGCAGGGAGTGGTGTAGCACCTCTGAGAGAGTTGTCATCACTTGAGAACCTACACCTTTACAGAATAATTTGATAGGGCCTCTAATGCTTGTTACAGCTGCTTTTAGGGGCATGACTTTAGAGCATTACATTTTTGGTAATGCCTGATTCCTGATATGTACTGACTGTCGTCACTCACCCCTAGGAACATTTTGATAGCCTTTGAGCAGGTGACTCCTGTAGTTCCACAAGGGACATTCTCTGTGATGATACTGAATGAGCCGCTGGAATTTTTGTCACCGCAGAAGTCCTATTGAAAAAGAAAAAAAAAGGAACATGAGAAAATTAGGAAGAATATTTCATTGTAGTTCAATCTCATAAGAATTGCAATCATTTAAATCTTCACAATGTATAAATAGTTACTGCTCCTTCAAATGTGACATCCTACACACACATATTTTTACAGATGCATAGCCATAAATGCATACTTCCATGCATACACATAAGCAGTTAACACAGTCTCAGTCTGGGAAAAAGAGTGGGACAATAAAACAAAGCAAGGAATATATATTTAAATAAAAGTTTCAAGTTTCTAAGCTTAGAATTTGGATTTATTTAACAAATGATAATTAGCTCTCATTGAAACGTAGTTCTGTTACATGTAATTTATGATATCTATATCTGAAAAAAAAAAAAAACCAAAAAAAACACATTCACACAGCTTGCCTGCACTGAAAATACACAATTTATCCTGGCAGAATGTGTGAACCCCTTGGGAACAACGATGATAGGCAATAAGGAATGACAAAACCAAAGAGGAAAGTAGATTTTCAAGGCAATCAAATTCCTTTTCAGCCCTCCTGATGAGCATTACCTGAGTAGCCACATATTCACAGCTCCCATCAAAGTCATAGAATTTCCCATCGAAAGTGTTATAATGGCCACTTCCATATATCATACAAGCCCCATAGCACACGTCATCAGTGCATTTCCAAACTCCTTTCTGGCAGGTGCTAGAAGAGAGCAGAGAAGTTGGATTTTCAGATCTCACCAAGAGTGTGTGGTTTTAAAACTGGAGAACAAAACAAGCAACTGCCTGATATAATGTGATACTGAGCAAAATATCCAAGCCTCAACTTCAATTGTTAAGCCTGTTTTTAAGCCTATAACGTGATTTTTACTCTACTGAGCTACAATCTTTAGATCTGATAGCATTTATTTTTAAAAAATGAGTGAGTTTTCCCAACAAGAGATGCCTACTGAAAACAGAGGTAACTACTACCCCCATACTGCCAGCAGAATCTGTATTTACTGAGATAGCAAAAAGTATTCCTGAAAATTAAGGATGATAATTTTGCAGCTACTCTAGTACTATGGCTATGAATATACTGCACAGAATATATTCTAGAAGAGAGTATTCACTTATAACCCACCAGGTGTTGCAGTCCACTTTTATCTTGTCTCCAGAAGAATACCACTCATTGTTGTGAATGCACGGGCAATCTTTTTGCTCAACACAGCCCCCTCTGCCATCATCAAATAGACCTTCAGGGCACACACAGCCTGAGACACACTCTGTCTGGAACTAAGGAATATAAAGAGAAATGGTTACCTTATGACAAAGCACTGCATCTTAATTCCACTTCTTCACTCTTTAAAAACTGCATTTAAAACCACACAGTCTAATAGTGATTAGTTTTATAAGGTTCTTTTTTTCTAGGTTCTAATGTTTGTCTTTTCCTTTTTGATTGTCTAAGAACTCAAATTCTTTTTTACTTGGAAATTATGACTACTGAAGACACAGTAAAGAGGAGAGGGAAACCGTTGTGAAAATGGCAACAGATTAACACCGGGGTGGGGGGGGGGGGGGGAGGGGAAGGGTAGATTAAACCAAAGAGAAATAAACTGCTAGTTACAACTGTATTTGCTGTGTAGCACCATGTGAGGTAAAGAATACGGAATAAAAAAACAAGACACAAAGAAAAGTTGAATGCATACATGATCAGTTTGAGGAGTATGACAGCTAAGTTGAAGAGGTGTTTGCGAAGTCCACTTTGAGGATGCATTGCAGTCAAAGTATGTCTTGCTAGAAGAACATTCTTTTTCACCTGAAAGGTACATTGTTGGTTTAGATCAATCAAGGCAAAAGAAATGTTAGTGAAAGGTGGTAGTTTCTCAGACAGAAATCTCAGTCTATCCTTATGAAAAAAATGGGTTCAGTGAAGAGAGAATAAAGTGAAAATGTGTTACTGTTTTACATAAAAAGAAAAAAACATGCAAAACAAGTAAATGGAGAATTCAAAAGGGATGTAGGTTTGGGTTGGGAGGTTGGCTATGGATTTTATTCTAGTTTCGTTTATAAAATGTCACTTACTTTTCATTCTTATTTTCACTGAAGTGCACTGGATCTTTGCATTTCGGCAAACACTAGAAAAGTGAAGTAAGTAGAACTGTTGCCAGAGATCATGGGAAAATATAACAGAGTCATGTATGTTATTTTCAAAAGCCTGTGTTACAATGAATACATATTAAGGGGACCTT